>NW_015505205.1:2933765-2958770 GCF_001515645.1 Sinocyclocheilus grahami | reverse complement strand
TTCTCCAATGAAAGGTTAGATTTTTGTGATTTTTTAAAAATAAAATATCAAAAGGATTAACGATGCAGATTTATATTTACCAAGGGTACCAACAATTCTGACCATGTGTGAGTGTGTGTGTGTGTATATATATATATATATATATATATATAACATTACATTAATACATTTAATGATTAAACCACCTGATTAAACTATCAAGATTGTTGTAGAAAATATTAAAAACCTTTTTTCAAGACCAAGATGAATAAAAAGATTACATTTCTATGAACTTGTGTTTTACATGTTTCAAATGTAAAAATTTTTTTTTAAAAAGACTTCTCTTTCTTATCCTCTCAGATATCCTCATTTGCCATTGACCCAAATAGAGGTCAATGACACCATCTTTAATCTTTCTGACAGAGGTGCAAAAATCAAAACTCTTTACTTGAGCATGTGACTGATGCTGAAATGTTCTCTATGTAAATATAATTTGATATTTGGACTAAATGATGTACTATGAAGCAACGCTGACACTGATCCTTTGGTTGCATGATCACAGAGTTGCCATTGTAAGTACCTGTTTCAGTGCCAAGGTTTTCAAATGATGCAAATGTCTGTCCAGGGTACAGAGAAGTGAAAATCATGTATGGTATATTTTTAGTCAACTGGACTTTGTTTTCAATTTATTGAAGACATTTGCCACTCCTCTAAATGGCTTCATCAGTTGTCTGATGAAACTGATGTACCACCATGAAGTGACCGCTGTTAAAGAGCCACAATAGATATATTATGCCTGTATAGACTATTCTCATTCACAATCAGCCTGTCAGGACAGATCTATGCCAGTATAAGATAATGTAAGATGAGGTCTGACTGGTTACAAAAATCCATTTATGGTCTAATCAGCATTATGACCATAGATTGGGCAACTTTCATTTGGCCTCAAGTCCAATCATGCTGCTCTGTCGTGATTCCCCCAGTTCTCAAAGATATTCTGATCTAATCTGATCTTTTGCCTGGACAAATCAAATGATGAAATTACACGCACAGAAGAACGTGTTCAGCATGGCGAAACAGTCAATAAATGAAATTCAGTTTACTAATGAGAGGAGAACTACAAAAGAAGTTGCTTGATTATGTTTTTAGCTTACTAACTTGTATTTTGTTGCAGTTAAATGTCTCATTCTGGGAACATAGCAGGTGAAGTAAAATACTTATGTTTAAATATAAATGGTCTGAAGATTGAACACCTGCTCACCTTTGTCCTCACTGTCACTTGTAGAAAACACAGAGGAACTCAAACCTTGATCTAACATCTTCCACACATTCTGTAGGGAATCATCAGCGCCTATGGGTGACAACAGAAAGTGCGATGACCCAGGCAGTGGTACCGGAGCTTCAGATTGGTTCTGCGGAGGAGTGTTTTCTTTACTGCCCACAGACTTGAGGAAGGAACAGAGAAAAGGAACTCAAACACTGAAACAACAACAACAACAGACTCGCACTGATTACAACCAATAAAATTACATAGACTACTGTTAAAAAATTTGGGGTCAACTAGATTTATTAAAGTATCTTATGCTCACCAAGGCTGCATATATTTAATCAAAAATACAGTGGAAACTGTAATATTGTGAAATATTATTACAATTTAAAATAACAGTTTCCTATTTTAATATATTTTAAAATTCATTCCTGTTATAGCAAGGGTAAATTTTCAGCAGCCATTACTGCAGCCTTCAATGTCATGACTCTCCAGAAATCATTCAAATATGCTGATTTGGTGCTCAAAAAACCTTACGTACTATTATCAACGTTGAAAACAGTTGTGCCGTTTAATATTTTGGTGGAAACTTTGAAACAGACATTTATGTAACATTATAAATCTCAATTTTCACCAAATTAATGCATCCTTGCCAAATAAAAGTATTTTTAAAAAAATGTAACAGTAGTGTATGTGTAAAATATGTTATAATATATAAAATATATTTATGGGATGGTGAAGATGTCATAGTACCTGGACTCTGATTGGAGGCTCCCATGGGTTGGCAGTTCTACGTTTGTCCGAACTCTCACTCTCAGAGAATTGGGGACGGACTATAATCGCCATTTTCTTATTCTGATCTCTTTGTGCATATTGTAGCTCCTAGAGTGAGAATCAAAACTAATGTATTTAAATTTCATGCTTGTGTGATTATTATCAACCATGTATTTTCATACATCTGACAAAGGAGTGATCGCTAACTTTTGCCACACTCCAGTGACCTTGACAAAGAATAACATTGCATAAAAGCTGTCTAAATCTTCACATCAGTACATATACAGAGGCCAAACTGATTAATATGATGAAATATATTCTCTGTATCAATATAGAGAGCACGCTTTGATTGAACAACGTCTCTCATGCAGACGTCACCTGAGTGGTTAGCTGGTACTGTAACTGTTCCAGGGTAGATAAGCGGCTCTTTGGCTGCACGCCATGCTCGGACTGAGAGGGTTCTTTTTCCACCAGACTGTGCTCTGGATCATTTGGTTTGAGAGTTATCTTTGAGTGTCGTGGACCTAAGAAAAAATTTTTTATTCATAAATTGCTAGCATATTTCACTATTAAAAACACATTGAATTAAACATGAAATTAAGCAGAAAAACTGAAATAGTATTTTCTTGTAAAACATGCTTGAATAATTTTGTTTTATTTACAACTTATTTAAAAGCTTTAGAGGGCAATTTCACATAAAGGTGATTGTTTGCATCCCTGATGTCCATTTTAGACAATTTCCATAACGTAAATGTCAATTTTGTCTGTAAATCATAGGTCATATCAAACTGAGGATGTAGCAAGTAAAAATATTTGGATGTGTTTATATTCAGCAATGATTTGCCAGTGAATGACTTCTCACCGAGTAGAATAACCGATATGAATCAAGACAAAACACACAAAGCATGGAGAATTTCTGGGACAAATAAGCATTGGAATCTATTGAGAATCAAACTAAGGTTTCTTTAATCTCTTAGTAAAAACATGGATCAGCCCATTGTGATGGGGCACCAGCATGACAACGAGTGATGAATTATGGTTGTTATCCCCATGTGCCCTTTCACAAAATAACAGAAGAGAGTTCTTTATTTCCCTCCTGAGCCAGAGATAATTCCTTATATAGTTCAAAACATTTGGAAATCTAATATTGTTCATTCATTCTAGATGAATATACTACTGAAACCAATGATTACGCTTCAAAAGCGACACCAACCCTCCAGTCCTGCTTCTATCAGCTGCGCCCGGAGCCTGTTGCCCATTTCAATGAGTTGCTGTTTGTCCTGACTGAGGCTGGAGATCAAGCGTGCAGCCTGTTTGAGCTTTGACTGAAGAGTAGCAACATCACCCACGGTGCCTGCTCTGGCTGAACTCTGCAGCAGCAGCAGTTGCCGTCTCATGGACAAGTTCTCCTCCTGAAGCTGCTTTACCATCTCACTCTTGAATACCAGACATACATTCTCGTTTAGGCAACCATAAAACATACTTCTGATAAAATACAATTCATGTCAGTAATACATCATATAATCACAAGAATGACACATAATACACCTTATTAACTTTGCTCATAAATATGAATTAGGAGATATACTCTTTGGCCTGTAGTCCTAACTGCTGATACAGCCAGCTGGCAACAGCTTCTGCTTAAATTTGTTGTTTTATTCAGCCAGTCATGACTTTGCACCACAAACAAAACAAAATTCTATTAGCTCTCAAAAAGTTGGGGGATGAATTTAGACATTTCTACAAGTGGGTAAAATTATTTCTAAATCATAGAACTAATAACATGTTTGTTAGTAACTGTTCTATAAAACATTTTTATGGTGTGCATTATATTACATGCAGTGCTGTACCTGGTTAAGGACAATGGGCTCTCTCCTGCTTGCAAGGTCAACCTTCAGTGCTGACACCTGACCACAAATACATTGCAGTTTAATAAAGATAAATTGTAATTCAGAAAATATATTAATCATCCCATCTCTTTAAGGCAGAAAGATCATGCCTTATTTTGCACTTATTAGAAACTATTATTTAAAGTTAAATTCTATATACTGTACTTAAAACTTGCCTGGTTGCCAAGTGCAACAGTCTCTAGGTTGTGGAGCAAACTGCCTTTTTGGTACTCTTCTGCCTCCTGTCTCACTTCATTTAACTCCAGCTCAGTAGCTGCCACTCTTTGCTTAAGCCTGGCTTCTTCAGCTGCTGCTGCCCTCTTGTGATTGGCCAGCTCCAGACATAAGCTCTCGTTCTCCATGTGTTTTGAGTGACACTGGAGAAATATAGTCATATATACAGTATATATTCAATATTGCCAACTTTCTCCGTAACTAATCATGAAACATCAGGGAAGAACAAACTTATAAGAAAAAAAAGCAACTAGGAGAGGCACATCATGAATACTGGCTCTGCGCTAACTGGTATGTGTGTATTATCTGTTAGATTTATTTCCATCTAAACAAGAATTACATCATATTTTGGCCTTCTAATTATTAGATGCCTGGGCAAGGGACTGAAATCATTACCTGCTGGGTAAGCTGTTCCACAGCAGACTCCAAATGAGCCAGTCTCACTTCCTGTTTCTTTAGAGCAGCGGCATTGGCTACTTTCTCCACTCGCAGCCCACCTGCAAACACTCTCCTTTAGAACACTGTGCTCCAACCAAAATCTCACTTAATCTTTTCTCCAGTGAGGCACAGAAAACACACTTTTTTAATTAAAATCACCAATCCACAATGTTACACAAAAAGTTTGAGCTTATATTTTTTTAATCACCTATGGTCTCATTAAGTGATCTAATGTGGTTTTGAAGGTAAGCATTGTCAGGGGAAACAGGGAATGTAAGGGCAGGAATGCTGGCAGTATTGACTATCTTGGAAGATTCTTCTAACCGCTCCTCCAGATCACGACATTTGGCCTTTAGCTCCTGGATCTCTTTCTCCAGAGCCTGACTGTAGTCTGTCCCTGAAATAGACAAATTACTGTCATACAACTGGGTGGAGATTAAATGTTCTGACACAAATGCAAGTAACACACTTCATGCACTACTTACAGTATCCTTGACAGGATACTACTTTGTAAGGGCATTACTGTACTGTGATTTAGAAGTGAACTAGAAGACAGACCTAAATTATTTTCTGTTGTATTTAAATAAGAATATTCTTTTAAATTCCTAATTCTAATGACTATTTCCCAACAAGTAGGGGAATACATTTAGACATTTTTGAAAGTGGTGGAAATATGTCACAGAAATAATCATTTAGTTTCCTTATTGGTCTGGAGACCCCTTGTACCTGCAGCGCTGGGTTCTGGATTTGTGGTCTGACTCTGAGCTATAGGCATCTGCTGGCTCAGGTTCTCCATATCTTTCCTCATTTCAGCCACCACTGCTCTAAGAGTGCTGTTCTGCTGCTGGAGTCTCCTGATCTCTTCTGATGGGAAACTGCTGCTGTCTACTGCAGATGCCTGAAGATGCAGTTCACATTGTTTTATGCACAGGTGTAAAGAGTACCTAAAAAACATACTTGAGTAAAAGTACAGATACCTTATTTTTGGTCATTTTTAAAATTACTCCACTACACGTTACAAGTCACCAATTCTAAAACAACTTGAGTAAAAGTCTTAAGAGTATCTGATTTGAACATTACTTAAGTATTTTACTTATACTAAATATAGGCTCAAAGATGCACTAGTCAAAGAGACGTGCCAGTGATAAACTGTAACGTTGTTGTGGAGAAGTTGCGGAAAACAGGCAGAGGCAAGGAGCTATGTGCTGGTATTTCATGGAAAAACTAGAACAAACAATACAGCAAAAACCAAAGGGAACAAAGAACAGCATGACTGGCAAACAGACAACCATTACATTCAACAACTCACAAGGAACTAAAGAAAAACTAGGGCTATATATACACACAGGGGGCTAACAAGCTTAACGAGATAAGACACACCTGGGGAGACTAATCACGTGGAACCAATGAACAAACGGACTACAAACACCACGGGAGACAGAAAGTGACATATAAGTCCAGGGCAAGGCACAGAGAGCATGAAACAAAAACAAGAAAGAGTTGATTTGTGATGAGAGCAATCACGTTTCTTTTCTGAAACCAAAATAAAACTGAACACCTCAAAATTACAAAACAAAACAAACAAACAATATCTTTCAACAAGGTCTCTTCAGTATAATGGATAAATAAAATAATGTTAAGTAAAATTAAAAAGCCAAAGCCTTCTTGCAGTGGATGTGCTGGTTTGGGCCTCATTGCCGGCTGCAGTCATGTCCTCATCTCATATATAAAACACCTCTGATTCACAAATACTTGCTAAGGAACTGGCATTCACATAAAGTAGCCTTGTTGACAAGTTTGGGTGAGTAAGGGCAAAACGCAGTACTTTAAGTGACCTGTAATAGGCAGTATCAAGTCTTTTGTAGCAGAAATAAACTGCTGCAGAAAAACTAATACAGATACTCATTCAAATATGTAGTGAAGTAAAGAGTAAAAGTTGCTAATATCTTTGATACTCAGTACAACTACAAAGTACCCGAAAAGATACTCAAGTACAGTAACTAATTACATTTACTCCAATACTTTACACCTCTGGTTTTATGTTATGTAAGACGGTAATGAAACAATAAAATTATGGTATAAGCCAATTAGCAACCACTAGGTGGAGGCAGGAGATTGTGGCATTTTAAAGATCTGAATTTTCAATCAGTCAACAAGCTATCACAGGACTTAACCTGCAATACACATAGTGTCCGGGGAGATAGTGAACTTTCACAGTAACATTCTGTGAGTGGCCAAGCATCTTCTGCCGATATGCTATTTAAAGTCTCTTAAATGTTTCTTGATAAATTACCTACCAAATGGCTGACAGGGCAGATACAAACAGCTAAATGTGACATATAACTTCAGAATAGCTGTAATAGCATTGCACCTAGTGGATACTATCTATAGTTCTATCTAATGAATGGAAGAGCAGGCCTTAGATTAAATAAATGCTGTGGATGTTGACGCTGTTTGCTGTTTTATTTAAAAAGTAATTTAAGCTACATTTTCTAAGCAACTACACAGACAATCATCCAGAGGCAAGTTAGAGTCAGATGATTTGCTTCATATGCTGTGTGACTCCTACTCTTCAGACACTTTGGCATGAAACCCAGAGAACTGTTGGACGAGATAACCACCAGATCTTTAGCTGTCATCACACCACTTGTGTTTTTTTATCAAAGTACATTCTAAATGGTAATGATTCCTTCACAGTATTATATATCAGTCTGAATGGTGTAACAGAGAAAGCTGCGTGTGGTCTAACCTGAATTCCTGTTAGTGCTGGTTTGGTTCCACGTAGCGCCTGATCTCGCTCTACAGTGACACTTTTCAGCAGCGTCACCATCTCCTGTAATTCTCTTTCCTTCTCTCTCAGTTCAGCAGTTATCTTAGGGCAGATATTAAAATGTAAAACATCACATCCTTACAGAGAACAACTGTGAGAAAAACTAACTGGTTAGAAAATATTGGCCACAAATATAGGACATCAAATATATCTGAACTAACTTCAGAATATGTTAAAATTTTCTTTCATCATGAAATTTTCAGAATACTTTTGTATTTTATGGTGTCTGACTGTGCATCAGCTCACCTGGTCTCTGGCTTGTGTAAGGCTTTGGATGAGTTCCTCGCTTCTCAGGTAGTGCTCAGAACGCACCTCCTCACAGCGCCGCTCCCAGTCCAACTCCAGCTGAACTCTCTTCTGCTCCAATGCCTGCTCCCTCTGCAGACCACTAGACACCTGCTGCTTATACCTGACAGATATACAATTCATCTGAAGGACTGCTTTTTTTAAGTAAATGTAAAGCAAATGTGGCTATACCTCAACCTAAACTGGCAAATCCACATACTTAAGGATTCACAATAAATTAGTTACTGGACAATATTATGTTGTGGTCAAATGATGTTGGAAAGATCATATTTAGGAGATGAATGCACACAAAAGGCACTGCATAAAGAACACCAAACGTTTTTTATGCCCAGAGTGTCAGTGAGTAAACATGTTGGATGCAGTGTCTCCATTAATAATACAATTGTTTAAATGAGTTTAAAAATCAAAATTTTTTTTTTGTGTGTGAAAAAGGTGCATTACCATCTTGCTCCAGTGAAATGACTTGAACACACCTGATGTTATAATTCTTACTTCCCTACGCATTAATATAAACTTTTCATGATGACTTGAATGCACCCTTAAAGATTTTTTTATTTATTGGTATCAGCTTATATTGAATATTTAATTGTGCATGCTCATTTAACCTATATTTACATTTACATTAACTTTTTCATCATCAAACCATTAAATAAAGTTAATCTTTAAAAAAAAAACATTAATTACTTAACACTGTTAAATGTAATCTTATATTTTTATATTTATATACATTTTATAGTGTACATTATAATTACAATGCAATACAATTTTATTTTTAATTTATTTAGACAAATTAGTATAGAATTTTAAAATCAGACATATATTGGCTATTACTGACATTTATCGGTCATAACAAAAAAAATAACAAACAAATAAATAAATAAATAAAATGCATCAGCCAGAATTTTAATATTGGTGCATCCCTACTCTTACTTTTATTTATCACAGTACAACACAGCTAAACAGTTTAAATGTTGTGTAAAAGGTTCTCTCTTGTGACCCCTCACCTTTCTATATCCTCTTTACACCTTTCAAGCTCTGCTCTCACTTTGGCTTCTCTTTCCCCTGCAGAAAGCAGCTCTGTATCCTTGGCAACATTTTCTTTGGAGACCTGTGTGATGTAAGTATCCCAGCCAGATCGGGTTGTTTCCAGCTGCGTTCTGAGCCTTCGGTATCAAATAAGAGATTCAAATCTAATGGGGATCTGGTTACAACTGTGGTACCAAACACAAGTTAAGGCCCTCGATTGAGTACAGATAAGTCTTACAGCAGCCATGTTGTCTGTCTTAATATGTGCATATGAAATATATAATTTATAAATGTTACATTTTAAGAACAGAAAAATTAGGAGCACTTGTTACCTTGAGGCCTTGAATTTTAAACATGTTATATAATCCTAGTGTTCAGAAAGCCATTCTCAGGGACACCCACACATTTCCTCTCAATGTATTTACACTAATTTAGTCATCAGCAAGAGCCGCGTAATGCATCTCCCATCCATTTACACAAATGGATAATTTAACATTTCATGAAAAATGTACACCTTTATGCAATAAAGCTTAAGTATTTCTTGGCAAAGTAAAAATAAACCACAGAACATTTCTGTGAATAGTAATTTTGATACGTTTGTGTCTTACCCTTGTATCTGCTGGTCTCTGTGATGAAGGTCAGCCGTATGGCTCTTTTCTCTCCTCTTCTGCTCCAAAATCATCCTGTCCAGTTGAGCCTGCAGTTTTGAGATTTTCCCCCTCTCCTCCTGGAGCTCCCTGGCATGAGCCTCTCTCATGAGACCCAACGCATCCTCTTTCTCCCGAGACCTTCGTTCCAGTTCTGCGTGTCTGAATATATCAAATTTCAAAACATCGGAGCAAGACATGCTGGCCTACCCAGAGTAATCTGAGCACAGAAAGGTTCATGACCTCAGCTGTTTTTTGATTGGTCATTAGGATCTAAAAATGTTCATGTCATTTGCATTTACTGTATCTTATGTGTAATAACTGGATTTGACAGGGGATACTTTATGACAGGGTATCTCAAACTCTAGATGTAGTACTTACTTCCTGTTGTAGGCTTCTTGCTCTTTTTTATAATTGTTCTCCATTTGTTTTAGTTTGTCTTCAAGCTCTTTTATCCTGTAAAACAGTAATCATGATCTTCATGATCTTTAAACAGCTTTTTTGTTAACATATACATGTCAGCTCACCTGGAGTCTTTCATTGCAGCGGTGTTCTTTATTTCCCAGTCTCTGTGCTGGATCTCTTTTTGAGCCTGCTGGTGAAGTTCTTCAGAGGCCTGCAGGGCCTCGGTGGCCTGACTATGAGCTTTGGCGTGGACCTCCATCTCTTTGCTCAATAGCTTTTCCTGAACAATAAAGATTAATATTAAACTCAAAATGTTAAATGCAGATGATCACTCATACTACAGCGATAAATATGTGGACACCTGAACACTTATGTGCTCCCTACCAGCTTCTACTCACCTGGGAAGACTTTCCAAATTAAGCTGGAACCTGACTGTGGGAATGTGCCCCCATTCAGAAACAAGTATGAGTTCAGGCACTGACATTCAGATAATGGGGCCTAGCTCACGGTCAGTATTCCAATCCATCATTCATGTGGGTATTTCAACATACAGTACTTTTGGTCATGTAGTGTCAAAGCAGTGGTTCATAACCAAAAAAATAAAAAATAAATAAATACAAATTTGATTCTAGGTTCACAACCACTGGTCTAAACGGCCCTGACTTCCAACATAAAGATTACAATAGGTTTGATGTGGTATGGGTCTTACTTTGAGCTCATGTGAGAGAACTACACTGTTCATTTCATCCAGCTTCAGATGGAATTCATGCTCCCGCTTCCTCATCTCACCGTCAAAATCTGCCATCATTTCCTGTTGTGGATTGCAATTTACAAGATTCACTGTAAGTGATAATGTTTAACCTAATAATGCAGGAATTTTTTTTTTTTACCAAACCCTTATATGCCTATGCTTATACAACACTTAAATGTCAAAAGTCAAGCGACAACAACACTGAACAATAATCTATTTTCAAACTGACCTACAGCATAAATAGCTTTGGTTCACCGACATTATCTGTGATCCTTCACGACCTTATCATTTTACTTTACAGAGTGAGGTGAGGATTGCTTTAGCAGTTAGTTGACATAGCTCAACGACTAAGAACTCCTGCCAACTGGAATCCTTTGAGGTCAGTGGGTTTACTTTAAATAACATACAATGTCGTGGCACTAATCCCAGGACATCCACTTTGTGGATAAAATTTTTTAACCAGAAACAGCATCATAACTGTAAATACCCAAAACAAATAAGATTTTAAAAGACTTAAATTTAGGGAAAGGACACAATAGATGTTTAGTCAGTTAATCAAATCAATGTATTTTTTTATTCTGTGGCCGTGTTATTAGTGTGTTACAGACACCCGTGTGCAGACTGACGTTTTGGGCCATTACATTGCATCTTGCAGTGTTTTTTTGAGTGTCTTCTGCCATGAGCACTGTGCCATGTCTAGTTAAATACAGTCCAGCTTTTTAAAGGGGTCATATGATGCGATTTCAAGTTTTCCTTTCTCTTTGGAGTGTTACAAGCTGATTGTGCATAGATAAGATCCCTGAAGTTGCAAAGACTAAAGTCTCAAAACCAAAGAGATATTCTTTATCAAAGTTAAGACTCTGCCACGCCCCCCTAAAACGGCTCGTTCTAACACGCCCCCACATATCTACCTCACTATGTGGAAATATTTGCATAATGCCGCCCAAATGTTCATGCAAAGAAAGAAGCCGTGGTTTCAGTAACTGCAGTTAGTGTTGAAGCAGCATGTCAGGGAGACGCTGTGTGTTTCTAGGCGAAAGCAAAAGCACTTTATTTGGCCTTCTGGAAGTAGATGCATTTAGGAATCTTTAAGATGACTTACAACAGAACAGCAATGCATTTTATGGACGACCGTTTCGTGAACCTAGAAGAGGAGGTAATTCTGACTTTGCTATGACAATCTGACGCTTCTGAATCAGCTACTGTTTTGTTATTAGTTTAAGTATTTGCTATTGACTGTTCAAATGCGGAGTTTTGCGCATCGTGTGTGTGTGTGTGTGCGCGAGCGAGCGAGCGAGAGCGAGAGAGAGAGAGAGAAGGGGGTCACAGTGGAGTCAGCTGTCTTAACCGTGGCTTGTGTACTGCAAACACATATTCATCACTGTGTCGGTCACGAGACTCTGTTCCCCTTTCAGGCTCTGTCTTTACATTTATTTTGAAAGATGAAGCTCGCGATTATGGTAAGGGGCGCTTAATTTCCGACGAGTGCTTGCGGTGTTCGGCCAATCACAATGCACTGGGTCAGCTGGCCAATCAGAGCAGACTGCGCTTGTCGGAAGGAGGGACTTTGTAGAAAACTAAGCGTTTGAGAGCGGCGGGGCATAGAGGACTTACAATAATGTACAGTATTTGAAAAATAATGTGTTTTTTGAACATTAAAGCATGTCACCATATTCTGTTACACCAAATACACAAAATAATGATCTTTAAAAAAGCATTATATGACCCCTTTAAAACATATGACCCCGTGTTTTTGAACACAACAAATGTGTCCTATAAATCTTTTTTTGCTTGTATTAGGATAGGACCGTATGTAGACAGGAAACGAAGTGGAAGAGAACTTGGGAAGTCTGAAGCACAACAGCACTATATGTCGGCGTGCTGCCCACAAGGCTATTGGCACAACATGTGTCCTATAAATCTTGCAGTTGACACCATACCTGTTTCTGAAGCGCCAGCTCACCATCAGATTCTCTTATTCGCCGCTGGAGATCCCGTCTAAGTGTTTCATTTTCCTCCCTGAGTTTTTGAATCTCACTTTCCATCATGCTAAAAAGCCAGAACAAATATCATCAAAATTCCACAAAAACCTAATTTAGAAATCAGTGTGGATGACCAAATATAGATGAGCCTGAGAAACAAAGTCATACTTCTGGACTTTTTCCAGTTTGACTCTATGCTCGACTCCCCTCTTCTGATATTGCACTTCTATGTCCTCCTTCGCCCTCCGCTGCTCCTCCAGGGCATCCTGAAGTTTTGCTCTCTCAATCCTCAGCTCACTGACCTCTTCCCGCCTGGCACTCTCTTCCGTCTGAGCGCGGGCTGCCAAGGCATCATAACGCTCCAGCTCTTTGTCCCTCTCCTCCAACACACGAAGATTATACTTGAAGTCATTCCGTAAGCGGAGGAAACGCTCTCTCTGGGTGGACAGCTCTGATGTGGCTTCATTTAAAGCAGTCTCCAGTTGTTGAATCCGCAAAGCCTGGAGTTCTTTCCATTCTCTTTCTTTACAAGCCAGCTGGGCCTCCAGGTCCACAGCTTCCTGCATGGTTATGAAGCAGATGCTGAACAACAGGGCACTGAAACACTTGACATCCTGTTAAGCAAATCTGTAGACACAAGAAGTGATTATAAAATGTTTATCAGAACATGTTTGTAAGTAAACACGCAAAAATGAAAACCTACACATCATATAAAGCCATAAATAAGTTAAAAAAGACATCTGATAATGGCATAATAGCTTAAGTTATATCCTTCCTGGTCCAAAAAAAGAATGAAACAACTAACGTAAATGTTCAGCTACAAGAAGAACATAAATCCTTATGGCTAAAACATTGAACACAACAAGCAGAACTTCGCAAAAAACAAGCTATTTTAAACAATTTCGACAGAATTATTTCATTCAATAAAAACGTTAAAACGTAATTTACCTTCATGTGTATATCAGCCAAACATTAATGAAGAGGCACGTATTTTCTCCGGTTAGCTCGCACAGCGAATATTGTTGTTTTGTGTTCTTGTCATAAGTAACTTACAGATGTCCGGAACTGTGTAAAAGTAAAAATACACAGCAGCTACTCCGGAAGGAAGTTGTTGAATATGTCTTAAAAAGTTTACACTGAATGTTTAAGTCAGCTAAGCTAACTAGCTAAGGCATAGCATAAGTTCTAGCTTAGCGCCACCACCACAACTATCAGTGCTGCCATGGAAACAAAAGGCGTCTGCAGTAACATCCGTTTCAATGGTGTGCATGCTGGATGAATGTAGTTCCCATTTTTCACAACTGAGCGTCATTTGCTCACTTTGAAAGCCGGCAATTTTGAGTTCACTTCTGATTAAGCTCTATTTCTGGCAGGACTATTATTTCCCGCTATAAAAGCATCACGCTTATCGTAAAGTTATAAAAGCTTTCCGAGACTTTTGTTTGAAAAGAAAATAAGGAGTCATAAATAAGTAATGGAAAATGATTTGTTATTTTGTATTGCATTTTGTTTAAGTTACCTACACTAAAAGATATATTTCTCACAAAGTACTTTAACGTTTTACACAACAGACTATTGCAAGTCTGTCAGGTTCACCGTGTACTTCCCTGTTCCTGCCAGAAGTATAAGACAAGTTGAGACAGTTTTGCCTCATCGGTTGGTATTTTTCCAAACCTGTGACAACTTTTCCTGCGGCTTACAAAACTGTACATGAAATTAGACACCTGATTCACCTGGTTTCTACCTGCCTGCTGGCACGTTCTAAATTATATCTGTAGCCTACTTAGTGTATAAATGATAGGCTACATTTTCTCACATTTATTAATAAGAATGTCGCATGTAAATAATTTCTTCGTCTTATTAAGGTGGATGCTGCAACTTCCTGACGAAAACAAAATGTTCCTCTTTTCAGTTTTTGTAATATCTGCCGGTATGTTTTACACTCATTCACTACTCAGAACTCTCTACAAAACCAACAGCTGTCTTTACATAATATAACAACAAACACTGTATCTAAAGAAGTGTTCAGAGTTGCTGACAAATTAGCTGAATTGCAAGGAAGTGGCATCAGCCTGTTTTGTAACTCTTCAATTTGACCTGCGTCACCATGATGTGTGCCACATTGTGTGGGGGAAAATGCTAAATAATATTTTTGTTCAGCACCTAATGAGAAACAAGCTGATGCTTCATAAATGAAGAGAAGGTCCGTAAATCCCCTTTAAATCCCCTGAGAGAAGGAGAGAGAGGTGGGGAAAAACATGGGCTGCACGTTTTTGTTCAGCACCTAATGAGAAACAAGCTGATGCTTCATAAATGAAGAGAAGGTCCGTAAATCCCCTGAGAGAAGGAGAGAGAGGTGGGGAAAAACATGGGCTGCACGTCTTCTATTAACATTACAGAATAGAACATGGTCAATATTATCTTTCAACGTTCAATTTAAATAACTGTAATTGCACACACTATGCTACAATTTCAGTTTATTTATTATGAAATAACGCTGTCCTTCTGTCCTCTGATAAGCATTGTTCAGGGCTGCCGTTCCCAAAAGCTTTAACGCTTTCTTATAATACTTTTGGGAACAGCAGCCCTGTTTGAATGTAAGTGCGTGAACTTTGATTGATTAGTTCTGTCTTGCAACATTTGCGTTTGTTCAGATGAGCAGGAAAATAGTTATATCCTACACAATTACTCGCCAACAAAGGTTATTCGTCCAATTCAATGCATATTGTACGCATTATAATTTTTTTGTTAAATAAACAAAATCACTGGTAAATAAAACACACCTTAGTATCGATATTTTTTGTTCGAGTATCGATACTTTCGATACTCGAGTATCGATATATCATCGATACGCCCATCCCTATCAGTAACTCAAGTGACTCATTGGTGACAGAACACAGTCAGAGGAGCGGAACCCATTCAATGCCTCTTCAAAAGATGAGTGCCGTGCGAACATGATGGTCCTGGTCCTGGTCCTAGGAGGGCATCATCAGTGAAATACCTTAATCGAAGAGCATCGTTAAGGTATGTATGTGAGGACTGATGCCTCTAAATATGTCAACATGTGTTCAGAGAAAATGTTTGTGTCGTCGGGATGGGTGATGCTGAATGCCGGTGGGCTGCTATGGAGACTGACTGATGAAAAGTAGCCAACAGGTTTCGGTTCAGAAACAGAAATAATGTTCTTTTGTCTATTTATCGTTGAAAATATACGCCATGTGATAAACACAAACATTTTAAAAGCTTATATCGTGAATTATCCACACACCGATACAATTGTCATATACTAGTCTGATATTTTCACAGCATGTAATGTAATCGTTGAGTAGTTGTTAGTTGAGGGCTTATTGGCAGAGGAGAGAGAGTATAAATGTCACGTTTAGCACGTAGACCAGGGAGCGCCACCGGCGCATCAGATGCTCTTCATGCAAGTATCTAGAGACAGAAGGACATATTAATTCATGTAATTATGAAGTTTACAAATTTGACAGGGGAGTCGATTTCACAAAGTTATTTCGATAGGAAAATGTATGGGCGCAATTTTTGAGGTTCGTCTCGAACAGCCTTTTGAGCAGTTATATGCATATATGAGCATATATGACATTTAAATCTATAATGTTGTCAGTGTCCCATCCTGAAATGAACCAAAATGCTCAATCAGCCTACCACCTCAAGGGGGGAAAAAAAATGCACTGCTACTATTAAAAGTGTATATATATATATATATATACACACACACACACACACACACACATATTATATATAGTTATATACACGCATATATATATATATAGCTTAGGGTCACGTGATTTTGCAAAAGACAGACATGTTCCTGGATCAACATTATTTTCCAAAAATATAGACCTAACCCTACCCATAATTTATCTCTAAAATCAGTGGGAAATGAATGACAAGGGTGTAGAAGCACCTAACTGTGGTTGTAAGGCTAACACTGACATTTCCTGTAAACGTATTTCTCAATTCTGATTGGTCGATTGGAATGTTGTTCCTGGATCAAGATGGATGTTGATCCAGGAACATGTTGCACTTTGTGAAATCACGTCCACCATGGAGTATTGTAGGGGGAGGAAGGCCAGAGGAGGCTGTAATGTATAATGTAAATCTGCCTTAATTCCCTTCTCAGACTTATCCTTATTACTACATCAATACCATTCTTAACTATAATCATAAAAAAACAACAATAAAATTAGGAGTGGTGTCACACACAGACCTATAGGATATACAGTCATGGCCAAAAGACTTAAGCTGTTGTGGTGTTCATTCACATTGTTTCTAGATTATATTGTAGAGTGATCAGATGCATTTTAAATAATTGCTAAAAGCTTCCTTGGCCAAAAAAAATGAACTTTTCACAAAAAAACAAATTTCAGTTTTTTTTATCCTTACACAAAATGACCAGTCCTCACACGACGGCACATGGTGTGACCCATCAAATATAACTATACAAAAATAAATTAATTATAGTGATAATATTATTGCACTTTATTTAGTTTAAAAATAAAATAAAATCAAACTAAATAAAGTGTGATAATACTATTTTATTTTAAAATAAACAGGGAGTATTAAATACAAATACAATTATTTTATAGTAAACTTAAAAATAAAATGCTAATATTTTTATTATTTTAATTTGAACCGCAATTATTTTAAATTTATTAATTTTTCATTTTCAAATTTATATTGTAGAGTGATCAGATGCATTTTAAATAATTGCTAAAAGCTTCCTTGGCCAAAAAAAATGAACTTTTCACAAAAAAACAAATTTCAGTTTTTTTTATCCTTACACAAAATGACCAGCTAACATTATTTGACTAATATCAGCAGCACATGTGTGAATGAGTACTAGTCAGATGAAATGACTATCATACTATATAGATTGTAAAAGCAGACTGATTGCTATAAAAGGAGGGAAGAATCGCTTCCAATCATTGGGTTCTTGACATTTAGTCATTTAGCTAAAGATCATAAAGATTTATGCTTTCAGTTTGAATAGAAATCTCATGCACTACTGTTTGTCGATCTAAAATGGTAATTGTGCATTAACGCTGTCAGCCATGTAACGTTAGGTACGCAAACGCGCGCTCTGAACTAATTTACACAGCGCATTTCTTATTTTGGTATGGTATTGATGTAGTAATAAGGATAAGTCTGAGAAGGGAATTAAGGCAGATTTACATTATACATTACAGCCTCCTCTGGCCTTCCTCCCCCTACAATACTCCATGGTGGACGTGATTTCACAAAGTGCAACATGTTCCTGGATCAACATCCATCTTGATCCAGGAACAACATTCCAATCGACCAATCAGAATTGAGAAATACGTTTACAGGAAATGTCAGTGTTAGCCTTACAACCACAGTTAGGTGCTTCTACACCCTTGTCATTCATTTCCCACTGATTTTAGAGATAAATTATGGGTAGGGTTAGGTCTATATTTTTGGAAAATAATGTTGATCCAGGAACATGTCTGTCTTTTGCAAAATCACGTGACCCTAAGCTATATATATATATATGCGTGTATATAACTATATATAATATGTGTGTGTGTGTGTGTGTGTGTGTATATATATATATATATATATATATATATATATACACACACACACACACACACACACATATTATATATAGTTATATACACGCATATATATATATATAGCTTAGGGTCACGTGATTTTGCAAAAGACAGACATGTTCCTGGATCAACATTATTTTCCAAAAATATAGACCTAACCCTACCCATAATTTATCCCTAAAATCAGTGGGAAATGAATGACAAGGGTGTAGAAGCACCTAACTGTGGTTGTAAGGCTAACACTGACATTTCCTGTAAACTTATTTCTCAATTCTGATTGGTCGATTGGAATGTTGTTCCTGGATCAAGATGGATGTTGATCCAGGAACATGTTGCACTTTGTGAAAATCACGTCCACCATGGAGTATTGTAGGGGGAGGAAGGCCAGAGGAGGCTGTAATGTATAATGTAAATCTGCCTTAATTCCCTTCTCAGACTTATCCTTATTACTACATCAATACCATTCTTAACTATAATAAAAAAACAACAATAAAATTAGGAGTGGTGTCACACACAGACCTATAGGATATACAGTCATGGCCAAAAGACTTAAGCTGTTGTGGTGTTCATTCACATTGTTTCTAGATTATATTGTAGAGTGATCACATGCATTTTAAATAATTGCTAAAAGCTTCCTTGGCCAAAAAATGAACTTTTCACAAAAAACTAATTTCAGTTTTTTTTATCCTTACACAAAATGACCAGCTAACATTATTTGACTAATATCAGCAGCACATGTGAAAGTGTGAATGAGTACTAGTCAGATGAAATGACTATCATACTATATAGATTGTAAAAGCAGACTGATTGCTATAAAAGGAGGGAAGAATTACGATCCGTGAGCAATTTGGTGATGATCTGTGCATTTTCCAGCATGATGGAGCACCATGTCACAAAGCATGAGTGATGAAGAAGTGGTTCGAAGATCATTACATTGAAATTTTGGATCCATGGCCAGGCAAATCCCCAGATCTCAATCCTAGGGAACCTGTGGTCAGTCCTCAAAAGGCGAGTGGACAAGCAGAAGCCCACAAATTGTGATCAACTCCAAGAACTAATAAGGCAAGAATGGATCGCCATCAGTCAGGATTTGGCCCAGAAGCTAATATCAAGCATGCCAGAGCGAATTGCAGAGGTTATGAATAACAAGGGTCAACTCTGTAAATATTGACTCTTATGTTTTTTTGCCAATAAAAGCCTCTAAAACTTATGAAATGCATATCATTGTTTTTCAGTATACCATAGAAACATGTGGAGAAATAATCTACAAATACTGAAGCAGCAAACTTGGCAAAACACAACATTTATGTCACTGCTAAAACTTTTTGGCCATGACTGTACATTGCTTATATGTTTAAAAATCAATGAAAAAATACAAGCAGTAATCTTCTTGTCATTGCGTTGCAATTGACAGATTAGAATCAGCTGTTTTGCTAATTAGTATGGACGTGACAAGAAGCATCCATAATTAACAAACAGTCAGTGCCAGCTGTGACCTGTTTCAGAGAAACAATTCAATGGCCTTTCTAAAATGAATCCTAACCCTACATAATTCCTCCTTAAGCAAACATAATTTAAATCCCAACCATAAATTTTGTATAAAAACCTACATAAGATGAGGATAAATACGAGACAAGTTACTCTTAACCTCATGGGAGGTGATTCTGGTTATTGCAATCAGTACCACATGGAGAAATGTCAGAGTCTTAATTTAGGCTGGTAGGGTACAGAGGTGTGCCCCTCAGCCCCCACCCCCTGGTTGCATCTAGATGAGGTAGATATGTGGGAGGTTCAGAACAGTTAGAGAGAGAATCAGTTTTCAAGGACCTTAAGCAAGGTAGGTCATACATATATTGGTTGCATGACTTTCTCTTACCAAATGCAGCTCTTCTACATCACGGTTCTTGATCCACTAATTTCCACATATATGTAACGCGTTGAGCAAACTCTATTTTTTTGTTTACTTGCATGTCTCTAATAGTAAGTTAAGTAATAGTGGTAGTGGTAATACTTAAGTGGTTTAACTGCCTTGCATTAAAAAAAAAACAATTATTTTATTTCTTGTACATGTTCGTACAAAATTCCACCAAATGCAGCTCTTCTACATCACGGTTCTTGATCCACTAATTTCCACATATATGTAACGCGTTGAGCAAACTCTATTTTTTTGTTTACTTGCATGTCTCTAATAGTAAGTTAAGTAATAGTGGTAGTGGTAATACTTAAGTGGTTTAACTGCCTTGCATTAAAAAAAAAACAATTATTTTATTTCTTGTACATGTGTAGTACAAAATTCCACAGTTGTTCTTAGTATCCAGATGAATAGTTTCAGAGTTCACATATAGATTTACAAAGGACCAGGTGTCTATTAGCTTTTTGTTTTAAATGATTTTATGAGACCGTTTCTTCTCTTTTTGTTGCAGTTGAGATCTGACAAAGCATCATGGGAGGTGCAGTTGTAGACACTGGTGACAGTGGGGTCAAGGCCCCCGATGGAGGATGGGGTTGGGCTGTCCTCTTCGGCTGCTTCATCATTACAGGTTTCTCCTACGCCTTCCCCAAAGCAGTCAGCGTCTTCTTCAAAGAGCTTATCCGGGAGTTTGGAGTGGGCTACAGTGACACGGCTTGGATCTCCTCAATACTTCTTGCAATGCTTTATGGCTCAGGTACAGATGTCCACTGACAGCAGGGATAGATGAGAATATTTTGTGGCTAAGTGGGTTTTCAAATTGCAGGTCCACAAGAAGGATCTTGTAGTATTATCGTCCTATTCTTTCTTGGAAATCATGATTCTGCATGCTAACCGTAGTTTGCTTGTTGCAGGGCCTATATGCAGCATCCTAGTGAACCGTTTCGGGTGTCGCCCTGTGATGATGGTCGGGGGCCTTTTTGCCTCACTTGGTATGGTTATGGCATCTTTTGCAACCAACATCATCCACATCTATCTCGGCACAGGAGTCATAACCGGTGAGTACTGTTTTGTGAATACTTATGAAATTCTGATGCACTTCATTTCAATGCATTAACACCCTCAAACTATGTTCTCCAGGTTTGGGTCTTGCTCTGAACTTTCAGCCATCCCTCATCATGCTGAACAGATATTTCAGTGAGAAAAGGCCCTTGGCCAATGGGTTGGCTGCAGCTGGAAGTCCCGTGGCTCTGTGCTGTTTGTCTCCTCTTGGTCAGGTTCTTCAATATGAGTATGGTTGGCGTGGAGGCTTCCTAATCCTTGGAGGGATTCTACTGAACTGCTGTGCATGTGGAGCCCTCATGAGGCCCTTGAAAGCACCCAAAAAAACAAGCGAGGTGGACCAAAAGGAATCCAAATCAAAGCCTAAGCTTCTTGACTTCACCGTCTTTAAAGATCGTGGCTTTTTGATTTACACTGTGGCTGCGGCCATTATGGTGTTGGGTCTTTTTGTGCCTCCTGTGTTTGTGGTAAGCTATGCCAAGGAACTGGGCAATGAGGACACAAAGTCTGCCTTGCTGCTCACCATACTAGGGTTCATTGATATCTTCGCCAGGCCAACATGTGGTATCATCGCTGGGCTCAAGTGGGTTCGGCCACGATGCGTTTACCTCTTCAGTTTCGCTATGATCTTTAATGGCACTACTGATATTATCGGCTCCATGGCCAAAGACTATCCATCTCTCGTGGTGTTCTGCATCTTCTTCGGTGTCTCCTATGGCATGGTTGGAGCCTTACAGTTTGAAGTGTTGATGGCCATTGTGGGGACGGAGAGGTTCTCCAGTGCCATTGGCTTGGTGCTGTTGGTTGAAGCCATTGCTGTGTTGGTGGGACCACCTGGAGCAGGTCAGTCATTTATGTTCTGTAGTTTCTGTGCTGTTAAAGAAGTCCTAAGATAAGCAACGAATCGACTAAAACATACAATTACATGACCGAAGTATCTCCTCTAGTCTTTTAGATTACCTACAAAGCAAACCACTTTCTCTTTGCAAATGGTCAAACTAAAATATTGTTGGAATGCAGGTGGCCCTTTTTGTACCTTACAAGAACCCTTTGTTTAGTGTTGGAAGGGCCTTCTATTTGTACAATACCATATGTTAATTCCTTATTTGGATTTTTTTTAGACCTACAAACACAACAAATGGATGTTATAGTTGTCCAAACAATGACGTGTGACCTGTCAGGGCTGCCGCCACAATTGGCCAATCCATGTAGGTCGTTTATCATGCTTCTCGTTTCGTTTCACAGGTCGTCTTCTGGATGCCACAAATAATTACATGTTCGTCTTCCTGCTGGCTGGGTGTGAGGTGGTCCTCTCGGCCCTTGTGCTCGGCATTTGTAACATGCTCTTCATCAAAAGGAAGCCCCAACAGCCTGACCCTCCAGCAAAAATGGAGATGGCCATTACTGAGACCGAGATGGAGGAGCTCAACAAAGCACCAAAGGACAACCAAGACAACGGAGGTGGTGAAAATGGGAAGAAGCAAGCCATCGAACATGAAGTAATGACAAAATCTGATGATAAAAAGGTTGATGAGCCTGAAAGCATAGGGGTGGACTCGATAGAGGTGGAGACCGCTTCCAAAAAGGTGACTGAACCAAATGGTGTGGTTGTAGAACCTGAATCCTCTCTGTGAATATACTAGAACAATAGATATGACCGAGCTTCCCTTGTAGGAATCATGGACGTGCGTTTGTTGTAGTGTATGCTTTTTGTAACGAGCTTCAAGTGTGGTTGCAGAGGACCGCTTTTAGACCTGCTCTGCAGCTCCGATTTAGCCATTTTTAGGCCGACCACTGCCTTGTATGTTAGCAGATGTCATATCCTGATATGTTCTTGTTATAAAAATAGAATAGATTTATACTGTGGCATCAGATTTGACCAGTAAACACTCCACAACAGAGCAGGTCACCAGCATTATACTGAATATTACCAGCTTGTGTCTTTGTGGCATTCACTGTTTGCTAATGTGGATTTAGAATATATTGTTGTCATCTGTAACCTTTTAAACTGGTCCTGAGAGAGCACAGGATTGTATTTAAAGTCCTGTATTTCAAACAAATAGAAATGACATGCAAATGAGGATCCTAGTTAGTCTTTTTAAATTGGATACATTATTGAGGAATGTACACAGTTCAGACATGCTTGTATTTTTGTGAACCGTTTCAAAGTACATATTATTGGAGGACAAAGCGGTTACATAATTTTTATAGTGTTTGGGTTTTTGCTATTGTTAATTTTAACTTTCTTGTATAGATTCAGTATTTATATTAAAGTGTTGATGTCAGCTGGCAGCTCCACTTTATATTTATTTGTATTTTATTAATCTAAATGTCAGTGTTTTCAGATCACCTGCATCAATCAGGAGAGGACCACATATACTTGTGATATGTTGGTTATGTAACATTTATTTTCAGTTCAATCAACATTGACTCGAATGCTTTTTTTTTTTTTTTTTTTTTTTTTTTTTGGAAAACCAAATAGTACTACAAGATTTATGAAAATGGTGGTATGGGTAAAACCATTCTAAACTTTACCTCATTTTGTTTTTCACCAGCACTGTATGAGTAGGGACCCTCTTTTACTACGTTCTAAAGACACTTGAGCTGTTTTTGGTTGTGCCTCAAGTCTTGTAGCCATACAGAATTTGAATTATTTTACAAAATAAATATCTTTCCCTCTCCACTGGACCTTGACTCATGTTATGGTGTTTTGTTTTTTTTTTTTTACTTCAAGCTGACATGATTCAGTCCCCCACTTTATTTGGAATTCAATTAAAAATGATGCATTAAATTACTGAGTGAACTGATTTGCCCTGAAATTACGCTAGTAAAAGAAGGGTAGTGAAAATTGTAAATGACCACAATGTTTACTCCTACAATAAGACATAGTCCAAATCCTATTAGCACAGGATTTGTGCAGTATTTTCAGGTCAGTCCAGCTGGTGTCATTCTGCAAATGCACCTTAAGCAGTGGCTCATCCGAAACAGTGAGGTAAACTAGCAAGGTGATCAATCCTGCTCCTAAATATCTACCCTTGCTGTGGGGTTTAAATCTAAACTTGCTTAAATGATCACGTTAACACAGATGTTAAGCTAAATTAAGCTGAAACGGTTCAATCATTCTTGAGAAGTGGGACAAAACTGGGTGCAAAATTGAAAAAAATAAAACCTTGTACTCAAGAGAAGTGAAACTACATTTATGTATCTTATGTACTAAGCTACTGAGCTATGCTTTGATACAACCTCCCAACTTGTCTCTTTTTTAACAATGTTAAGTGTCATTTTAACTATCGAATACATTGAATCAGTCAATTACTGTATTAAAACAAACACATCAAACAGTATGTTATTGTTTATAAAGCTTTTATTCGAGTTACATTTAAGTATTTTGATATATCATTGGAACACAATCTTATGGTGGTGACATCTGACGGTTTTGACAAATTTGGCATTTCTTTCACAAAACCAATGGCGTTCATGTAGTAGCCATTTACTTTTTTTCTGTTGATGCTAGATGCTAATGGAACCTGCTTCGGGAGAATACAATTATCTAAATATTTCAAATAATTTCCTCAGAAATTGGAAGATGGTGTTGACATCATGGCTGTGACACAGGAAATATTAACATTAGGATTTAAAATATTCTAAAACTATAAAACTTAGCAGAGCCTGTCTGACAACTGATGTACTCTGCAGAGGTGAACTGTGGCAAGGGGGTCCTTTAGAGTGACAGCTGCCCCTGATATTCCCTGATTTTACTTTAAAATCTTAAGCATGCATGTCATTAAAAAACAACCTTCCTTTGATAGGAGATATTAAGTGTTGCTTTTGATCAAACAAGCTCTTTGTCATCATTAAAAAAACATTTTTATCCATTTTATTGCATATGAATGATTGAACCCTTCTCTG
>NW_015505205.1:2932539-2933486 GCF_001515645.1 Sinocyclocheilus grahami | reverse complement strand
TTAATAAAAATTGACTCGAATTCTTTTTTTTTTTTTTTTTTTTTTGGAAAACCAAATAGTACTACAAGATTTATGAAAATGGTGGTATGGGTAAAACCATTCTAAACTTTACCTCATTTTGTTTTTCACCAGCACTGTATGAGTAGGGACCCTCTTTTACTACGTTCTAAAGACACTTGAGCTGTTTTTGGTTGTGCCTCAAGTCTTGTAGCCATACAGAATTTGAATTATTTTACAAAATAAATATCTTTCCCTCTCCACTGGACCTTGACTCATGTTATGGTGTTTTGTTTTTTTTTTTTTACTTCAAGCTGACATGATTCAGTCCCCCACTTTATTTGGAATTCAATTAAAAATGATGCATTAAATTACTGAGTGAACTGATTTGCCCTGAAATTACGCTAGTAAAAGAAGGGTAGTGAAAATTGTAAATGACCACAATGTTTACTCCTACAATAAGACATAGTCCAAATCCTATTAGCACAGGATTTGTGCAGTATTTTCAGGTCAGTCCAGCTGGTGTCATTCTGCAAATGCACCTTAAGCAGTGGCTCATCCGAAACAGTGAGGTAAACTAGCAAGGTGATCAATCCTGCTCCTAAATATCTACCCTTGCTGTGGGGTTTAAATCTAAACTTGCTTAAATGATCACGTTAACACAGATGTTAAGCTAAATTAAGCTGAAACGGTTCAAGAGAAGTGGGGAAGTGGGACAAAACTGGGTGCAAAATTGAAAAAAATAAAACCTTGTACTCAAGAGAAGTGAAACTACATCTTATGTACTTATGTACTAAGCTACTGAGCTATGCTTTGATACAACCTCCCAACTTGTCTCTTTTTTAACAATGTTAAGTGTCATTTTAACTATCGAATACATTGAATCAGTCAATTACTGTATTAAAACAAACACATCAAACAGTATGTTATTGTTTATAAAGCTTTTATTC
>NW_015505205.1:2892566-2932379 GCF_001515645.1 Sinocyclocheilus grahami | reverse complement strand
GGAGAATACAATTATCTAAATATTTCAAATAATTTCCTCAGAAATTGGAAGATGGTGTTGACATCATGGCTGTGACACAGGAAATATTAACATTAGGATTTAAAATATTCTAAAACTATAAAACTTAGCAGAGCCTGTCTGACAACTGATGTACTCTGCAGAGGTGAACTGTGGCAAGGGGGTCCTTTAGAGTGACAGCTGCCCCTGATATTCCCTGATTTTACTTTAAAATCTTAAGCATGCATGTCATTAAAAAACAACCTTCCTTTGATAGGAGATATTAAGTGTTGCTTTTGATCAAACAAGCTCTTTGTCATCATTAAAAAAACATTTTTATCCATTTTATTGCATATGAATGATTGAACCCTTCTCTGAGGACACACTATTTTAGACGTAGTGAGAGGACATTAAGAAACATAGATTTGGTATAATGAGAAAATTTAATTGAAGGTGATAATTGTGTTAAATACATTCTATTATTAATCCCTCGTGACATTAAAAATTGAAAATATTTTTATTTTTAAATCTAATAGCAGTTACCCTTGCTGGACCTGTTTTGTCCCACGTCTCAAGAATGACTGAGTTAATGTAGAGTGGTTAAAGTACTTGATTTTTCTCAGACTTAAGCAGAGCAACAAAACATAGCACATTGTATTATCTATGATGAGACAAAGCAATTTTGGATGTTTCAGTGCAACTATGGTATTAGATGCATAGGAGACAAAATATTGATTACAGATGCATGTGAAGAGAAGAGTATGAAAAATAGATAGTAGATTGTAGCTAGAAACAAAAAATGGCAGTAGGATAGTGGGTTTAGCATAGAGGAAAGAAAGATGAAGCTCCAAGCCTACTGGAGAACGCTATCATGAGAAATTCACAGTGACAGGAATAGTGGGTTACTATACTGCCTGAGGTATCAATGGCAGTAACTCTGATACTGGCATGAACTACACAACCCAGTTCTTTCTAGAAAACAGGACATGTTTTCAAAAGTAATAAAATCTTAATGGTGAATAAGCAAAACCAACTATATTTAATTGCCTATACCCTATGCACATATAAACAGAATTTTATGACAGCAGCACAAAACAACTTGCCCCACTAATTATTTACTGATAAAATAAAAAAAAATTGCAACCACAAGTACAAGTAATTCATTTATTTACACTGTTTAAAATACACACATACGGTGGTAATACAAATTCTTACAGGAATGACAAATTGGCATGACTTCCACAGAAGTATGTGGAGCCCAAAGCAGCCATGGGCTTCAAAATGGGGGAGAATCAGATGAAAAATTTTATCCAGTAAGTTGCCAATGTCCCCTACAGATGACAGGGGAACAAGATGACCAGACCAGCTTTCAAGGTGCATTAGAAAAACCACATATGTGCTGGAATATTTCATAAAAGGGGAAAATCACTAAAACATCAAAGCAAGACTTTGATTTGTTTCAGTCTTTCAACCTTCTTTCAAAAATCGATATCTCCAACAAATAATTTTTCACTTCCAAAACACCATCTGAACCATCAGAACACAAACTTGCAGCAAAGCATAACCAACCTTTTCAGAAGACACATGTTGCAGTTCTAAGCACGATCTCCATGAATCAAAACATCACCCTCAAGAGTCAAAGTTCAAGTTCAGAACGCACAAAACCCCCAAAGTCTGGCACTTCATTGTTGTGGCTCTATGAAAGTGTGGATAAAAATAACTGCCGATAACTTTCAGACTCAAACCATCTGTGGTCATTTCATAGTCTTTCTAAGGAGTTGCATTGAAACATTTACACGATTATTTTAGTTATTTCACAGCTTAGAAACAGAAGAGACAAAATAATGGTTGAGGCAGTATTGTACAGTTAAAGAGATCAATATAGCAGACAAACAGGCGAGGTTCATAGGGTCCCTCTGTGAGGACATGTACGAGTGAAAACCACGCTGTGGAGTCAGTTTGCTATGAGCGATGTATGCTGAGATTCTGGCCCCTTTGTGGTCAGTCCACTCTATACCACCAGCTTCACCGTGGGAAAGGAACCAGCTACAGAGGGTTATTAAAATGTATATTAAAAAATAAATATAGAGTAAATAAAAAAAACCAAGTAAACCCATAACGCCACCAGACGGACTCATCTGTTGCCCAGGTTAAAATACAGAAGAAAATTCAGTATACAAAGAAACAAAAAGACCCATTTAAACCCACAGACGATACATTAGCCTCAATCGCGAGGAGCCTGAACCAGAGAAAGTTGTGCAGCACTGAATGTGTAAGAGTGGAACTGTGAAGGAAGGAAGCAGGAGATGACAATGGTGTGGCTGGCTGGTCCAGTCTCTGATTGGTCAACCCATTGGTGTGAATTCCCAACAGGCTGTAGCTCTCATGTCCACGAGAACATTTAAAGAGAGTGGGGGAGAAAATATGAGGAAATGAGATAAGAAGAATAGGAGAGAGCGCCTGTAAGCAAAGAGGTCAGGTTGGTTCTACACCATTTTGGTTTGGTCAATAGAAGAAAGAGACTGACACCCTATCTATTAGCTGATGGTGGAGAGTGGTCAATCAGCTGTGTGTAGTTAGGTTGCCCATCGTGCTCCATATTGCAAAGTGGAGGCTTCTGGGACATGGAGACAATCTGTAAACAGCAACAAGAGAAAGAGACACCCAATAAATGACAACTGCCACAGACCAAGAGAGTCTTTTAAAAAGACTTTCAGAATGATGAATTTTATAACAATGAATCTCACAAAACTGTCTGGGTCATATTTTAAGCCAAAATTAAGATATAAATGATAAAATGGTTTTAATATTAGTAATCAAATGTGTGTGCATATTGGGTGGGTATTCAGTGCCCTGAGAAAGGGAAAATGCTATATCTAATAAGCCAAAATTAAGATATAAATGATAAAATGGTTTTAATATTAGTAATCAAATGTGTGTGCATATTGGGTGGGTATTCAGTGATTTAAAAAAAACAAAAAAAACTCAACACAAGCAAGGATACATTAAATTGATTAAAAGTGACAGTAAAGACTTCCACACCATTACAAAAGATTTATATTTTGAAAAAAAAAAAATGCATCAGTTTCCACTGTTTTTAACATTCAGAATAAATGTTTTTCTTGAGTACCAAATTAGAATGGTTTTGAAGGATCACGTGACACTGAAGACTGGAGTCGTGACTGATGGAAAATTCTGCTTTGCCATCACATGAATAAATTGTATACACAATATATAGCAATTTCAAAATGTAATATTTCACAATATTGGTGTTTTCAATGTATTTCTGATCAAAGAAACAGTCTTGGTTTTTGACCAGTATATATACACTGTATGTATGTATGTATGTCAGGCCTCTCTCATCTTTTTAAGTGGGAGAACTTGCACAATTGGTGGCTGACTAAATACCTTTTTTCCCCACTGTATATACACACACACACACACACACATACATATATACAGGATTCTTTACAACATAACTTTCACAAATACAATTCTCAGTTTATATTACAGTAAAGAAAATGTAACTTTCACTTTTTCAATTAAATTAAACTCGCAAAATTTCTCACATAATAATAGATAATTGGTAACTGGGGAGGAGCATTTAAATGTCAATTAATGAAAAATCACAGAATGCACAATGAAAATTCTTAGTTTTAACATCTTAAAGATTGTGAAACTTGTTTTTATTTTGAAATACACTATTTAAAAAAATATATATATAATTCCATGTATATAATTCCATAATCTATAATTCCAGGAAGAACCTTTAATATCCAAGGAACTCTTCCTCTGCATTTTGTTTTTAGTAGTAAAAGGCTCTTCAGATTATTAAAATGTTCTTCACACTAAGAATTTTTAATTTTTTTTTTTTTTAAAAAGAACTATTCAGAGATGCAAAACCCCCTTTTAGAACCTTTATTTTAAAAGTGTATGACAGTTCACATGAGAGTCACCCAGTTGGTAGAAAACAAGGCAATGTGCAGTTACCACAAGCTAATCAAACTCACCTGGTGCACCTGCCTTCACACAAGGATGTGACGATCAACTACTTGCCGTGGTGATCGAAGGGAATGCTATTCTGAGGTGAAGAGAGAGAACATTACAGCCTTCCACCCCCATAAACACAATCACATGTGCACTGACACACTGCTCACACCAACTCATAATCATACAATGCCTACTGTCTGTCATATTGAAAAAAAAAATGCTGCTGAAATGACTTTTCCCAGAAACACAAACGTTAGGTCAACAGGCTCCTAGAAAAGGCTTTTCAACTATCTAATAAGCAGATTCAATTTTAAGTTAAATGTCACCAGTCAGAAACTCTAAAAGAGATCATGAGAATCAAAAGGTCAATTACTGCAAGCAATAAAAGATGTACTAATATTTCATCAGGTATTTATTTTTGTGAACAATTTATGTGTAGAAATAAGAATTCCTAGTGTAACCATTCAAAGCCAGAGGCACTGAACTATTCGTTCTGACAGAGTAAAACCTCTTTCGGTAAGCAATTATCAAAACAGCTCATTCAGATACTTCTTTTGTAATGCAGTTTATTATTGCTCTGCTTAAGGCTTGAATGAGCAGGGTCTGCATTATACCTGTGAAGTGGACATGCGGGAAGTGTCTTGTCTCCCCGTCAGGTCTGAGGACGACACGTTCACTGGGGCGCCACGATGAAGCCGCATGCTGACCTTCCGTTCGCGCTCCATGCCAGTGACCGGTCTCGGTGAGGATGTGTTTGCTGTGAGATAGTGAGAAGCATGAGATGACTCCTTGTAGTCTTTCAAGTACCTGAGAGGTAAGTGACAGACTGTTTACCTGTGTGAGAGGTGGGGGTGAGGGGTGTGGGAGGAGCTCCGTCCTGTGTGGGGCGGGGTCTGCCTGAGGCTGCTGGGATCCCTCGAGCTGCAGGATTCCTGCTGTGCCTCATCCGCTCGTCTCGCTCTCTCCTCTCACGTTCCACCTCCTCTGCTGTACGGTTGGCGCCCTGAGAAAGGGGAAATGCTAAATAATGAAACACTGAAGCAAATAGTGCTACTTGATGCACACAGGAGACTTGACACAATTGATTCAAATACTCTAGTACATATCCCACCAATAAAAAAAAAACAAATCTAGATTGATAAGAAATATTACTTCGCAAATCAGCTTATTAGAATTATTACTGAAGAATCATGTGACACTGAACACTACAGAGTAACGATGACTGATTAAATTCATCTCTGCCATCACAGTAATAAATTAAATTTTAAAATGCATATTAAAATGACAAAACAGTTACTTTAAATAGTAATAACACTTTACAATATTACTGTTTTTACTTTATTAAATGCAGCAGGTGAGCATAAGAGACATTTTTCAACAATTTTATATATATAAAAAAAAAAGCTCTTAATTTCTTCAATAATGTGACAAACTATAATATAATGCCTTGATTAACAATTAGAAGTTATAATAACTGGAAAATCATGTGTATATGATGACAATTCAGAATAGTCAAAAGTCAGATTATTGCAGTCAATGTAAGCAATCAAGTGAGTGACATGAACACTAGAAATAGAGATGAATGATTTAGAAATGTTTGGATGATACTGATATGATATTTTGCTGCTTTGCCTGTGATCTTCGTTTTGCCTATTTCAATTATGGCTGCAAACAAATACTTTAATCCTATTAAGGATTACAAAAGTGGATTTATGTGGTGTAATATTTAAAAACTCAGAAATGCAACTACCATCTACACACACACAATGTTGTACCTCTGCACAACATCATAATCATACCAAATCAATAACAGTTTAAGTCTCATATATCACTAATGAACAAACTACAACAAGCAACACAAGTTTAATTTATCACACTCTAAAGAACGAAGACCATCCAGACATGTACTTACAAATTTGAGCATGTTCCAGTCAAACACGTAATCATAGGAAAAGCCCTGTCTGTGGAACAGATTCCTGAAGAGTTGCCTCAAGTACGAATAGTCTGGCTTGTCATCAAATCGCAGTGATCGGCAAAAGTTGAGGTACGTAGCAAATTCAGCTGTGGGACACAAAACAAACAGCCGTATTACAATACAGGATTGTAGACATAATTTCAAAGACTAAGCCTGATTAACATTTACAAAATGTTACAAATTACACAAGGCTTTGAACATACATGGGTAGCCCTTGCAGAGAACTTCAATGGGGGTAGACATCTTCTTTTCACTGATACGCTCATACTTTTGTCTCTTGGTGGCGGCTTTCAGTCCTTGCCAAGGCAGAGAGCCCAAGTTGAAGTACATCAGCACATAACCGAGAGACTCCAGGTCATCCCGCCGAGACTGCTCTGTAGAGACACGCACATAGAATTATAGATGCTTACATGGAGCATGAAAGGATGACTGCTACTCTATGATTCATGAATGAGCATTTATATTGCTGCAAACACACGTGCACAAATCAATCTCTTCTGGGAAATGCTAAAAATATACACGCATCCCCTTGAGCATGAGCTGATGTCATACAGAGCCAGTAGAGAAATGGGAAAGAAAAATGAATCACGAAAGCTTGTCAAATGATCAGTACAGCTAAAGCTGTCGCTAGGGCTGGACAATAAATCGAATTTTAATTGTGATGGCGATTACTGCTTCTCTTTATTAATTAAGCATAATCATCTGTGATATTTGGCCACTTGTTATTTATCCTGAAAGTATTTTTTATCCTTTGGCATTATCTTACATTTGTAACAAGCTTTCCACCTGCTTTCATGCTTGGGGTTTCCAGATATCAAAGTTTTTGTTAAAATGAATACATTTTCTGTCCAGTGTAATACTTGCATGCACTTTATGCATGCACTCTCTCTGAGGAACAAAAACACTGCTGATCTGAAAACACCAGTAAACATGTATGAGTTTAGAGATCTCCACTGAGATATTCTGCTCAAATGAAAGTGTAATACAACCAGTCTGTGTTCCTTCACATGGCCATTCATGCTATTTGCTACAACTAAATCTATCAAACTAATTAAATCTAAACATGGGTCTCTGATGTGGTTGCGGAATTGGTGCACTTATGAAACATCTGTCACAATACAAAGTATTTTTTGTTGTTTTAATAGGAAAAACATTAATAAAAAGTTGGAATTGTTGTTGTTAATATTAGGAATCTCACAGGTTTAGCTTTTGAGAGAAGCTTCTTGTTTTACAATGTAGAGAAAGTGTGTTAATTTATATGATTTGTTAGATACAATTAACCAGGAAACTAGATGAGGTAAATTAAATATGAATTGATATTTGTACGAATGTTAACGTGCTAAAATACTAATTAAATGTAAATAAATAAATCATATGACAATAAATTCATTAATTGTCGTGCAGCCCTTGGCAGAGCAGCACTGTCTATGACAAGAAATCTGGATCACATTTATTTATTTATGATTTAATGCCATGTCAGCAGCAGTGGCTATATTCATGGCAAGGGGAAACACTTTAATTTCACAATTCAGTCATATATATCATTTCAAAACAATTATATTAACAGTTGTTTGAAAATTATATATATATATATATATATATATATATATAATTAAAACATTTATTAATAAATGTACAAATTTACAAAAACATACATAATAAAAATAATAACAAGAACAAAAGTAATAAGAACAATTATATATAGTCTTTTAGCTTAATGCATGACAATTTTTTTAATCATCCCAGGTCTGGGTGTCTCTCACACACACATGTCAAATTTACAAACTAACTGAAAAGAATTTGTGCTTTTTACCAATGCCAAGATGTGTGTTGATGGATGCGTAACGCGCAGTGCCCGTCAGGTTCTTGTTCTCACGATAGGGAATGTGCTGGTGTGTTCGTGCATCACGGTATTTCTTGGCCAGACCAAAGTCAATGATGTAGACCAGGTTGCCTTTCTTTCCCAAGCCCATCAGAAAGTTATCAGGCTTCACATCTCTGTGAATGAAGTTCTTGGAGTGGATGTACTCAATGCGGCTAATCTGAGGAATGCAAGGTTTACAAAAAAAAACAAAACATTAAAAGTTGTACTTCTGCAGCAAACAATTTTTTACTCGTCAACATGATTTTGTATCATACCATCTGATCAGCCAACAGCAGGACAGTCTTCAGGCTGAACTTCCTGGAGCAGAAATTGAAGAGATCCTCCAGACTGGGGCCGAGCAACTCCATCACCATCACGTTATAATCTCCTTCTGCACCACACCACTTTATAGTGGGAATGCCAACTGCAAAGTGAGCACACAAAACACCTAAATACACAGCCTGGAAACCCAATAGATGCTTGTTGGCAAGTATGAATTATTTCATTGATTACACTGATTTATTGAGCCCCACAAACCCTTATTTACAGATGAATCAAAACCCTTTTCTCATTACCTCCACCCTGCATCATCTTGTATATCTTGCTCTCAATGTGGAGCTGTGGGTGCTTTGTCTTCACACATTCCAGTTTGATGGCCACTTCCTCTCCAACTGAAATGTCTGTGCCTAGGGCAGAGCGAGAAACAGAGAAGGAACAGAACCATTAAAACAGTGAATGAGGTCAGAACACAGCCTGAATCTCCAACAAACTGACATGACTGCAGATCATAATTAATTGACCTTTATAATTTGTGCATACACTACTGTTCAAAAGTTTGATCAATTTAATGCATCCTTGCTGAACAAAAGCATTAATTTATTTCAGCAAATTCAGTCATTATACAACGATCCATAAGTCCGAACCTTTCTCCAAGACAGTCAATGCAAATTTGTTTTGTTTTTTTAAAGAATTCTTATCTTTATCCCAAAGGACCTGCCTGGTACAAAGCATCTTGGCTATTATATTATGTATAACACAGACGAAAACTGTGAATTCAGTCATGAAAGGGAATTTATCAAACAACATGTCTCAGAATTCAAATTCGTCTTACTTTTTATTGTATTTCACAGAACAACAGTAAAATTACAATACTAACATTTATGAATGTTGATAAGAGTTCTTGCTTTTTCCTCAACTTTTATTTTGGCGGAAAGGCGCAGGAAGACCTCAATGCTTTTTTATGTTTACAGCAGATTCATAAATGAGTCTCATTATGAATACGTCGTACGTATCGCATTGTCACATGCCATGTAAAAATTCATTAAAATGTGACTGAGCAACTGACGAGTAACACTGTATCAGCGCAGACTTTCCTCGGGCTTTGGACTTTGAACCCTGGTTAACGAGCAGATAGCGCAGCGAGCTCGTGCAGCGCTGTCAGAATACATGCAATGCGTGCGTGTATTAGAAAACAACGTTCTGCAGATTATTTACTAATTGTTTAATGCCATTTCGCGCTTTTAATCATCGTACAATAACCCCTTCCTCTTTTCATCGAAGACATGCGCTGCAGTACTATGGGGGTACTATGCAGTCTTTCTCGGACAGTTTTAAATGCTTCCACACTGCTGACATGTGTGCTGCATTATAAAGAATGCGCGCCTCTCACTCTGCGCTGGTTGCTATTTGATCGCGTCGCATCATTGTTCGGTACAATTTATTCTGTCTTTTCGCTTTATTTTTTTGCTATTTTCGGCCGAATAATTTCGGTTGCCGAACATTCGGTGAATCCCTAATTGGGAATATAATTGGTTTAGATTTGGAATATATTGCACAAGGTCATATGATATGAATACTTTTTATAATGCTCTTTTTTGTGTGGAGAAAAAAAATTGTACTCTGGACATTCTGCAAAATCTTAATTTGTGTCCAATGAGCAAAACAAATCAGTTTTGAAACTGAAACTGCTACCCACTGTTGTCTGAACAGAAACTCAAGGACTTGTTTTGCTGGTTTCTGAGATATTTAAAAAACAAACAAGCATAGGATAATGTTCATCTCAGCTGATAGCAAAGAAACTCATGCAAGTCAGGTCTACGCAGAACTTAATCAGCAAATTAGACACACAGTCAAAGAGCGCAAACAGTCAGTACCCCATGACTACATTTAGATCAAACGAGAAAAACATTCAAATGGGGAGCAGGTCCAAGCCTATATGTGCCAATGAACAACGTAAACAACAATGGTTCTGCGGTGGCTACAGATCAGCTCTACTGCAATAATAAAGAAAACAAAAAATAAGGCAGTGTTATGCAAGAGCTCACCCCAAAAAAAAAAAAAAAAGTGCCTATCCAACAGCTGACTCTTGATGGGCCCATATTGGATATGGACATGAAACTCCATGTGCTCGAAACTCACATGAAAAACAGATGTCAAACATCTGATAAGGTGCTAAAATGCAAACTGCAGCCCGATAGCTAAATGAGATCTCCATTTTTGGTGTCGAAAGATGAAGGGAGGTTACAGAAGTGGCATCCTGTCCAAACCTACAAACATCACCACATCATTAATCCAAACCAAACACTCCGAGGTTACATAAAAGCTGATGTAAAGGTGCCAGAATTGTAGAGGAGTGGGACAGTCCTGGGTGATTCACACACCTGAGGCCTCCCGTGACGCAAATATTACGGAATCCTGAGAAAAAGGAAGAGGTGTTGCATTTACGCTGACTGTCGGATGATTTGTAAGGGCAGTAAGCAGTGTAACATGATGCAATGAGTCAAAGCTGGTTGGGTTTGATCTTCTGAGCCTCTAATGCTAATGATACGGCAGATGATTTCAATGTATTTCTCACACAGTCATGTGCTGAAGATCTTCCAATAGCACTGCCTCAGAATCACACCTGACATTTAGGCATTAAATCAAAAAAGCATTTAATTATGTTGATGTACCAAAGATTGGGTGCAGTTATGAAACACAACTGAGCAGATGGAGTTTACACACCACACCCACCAAGCCCTGTTCTCACACACAGACAGACTGAAACAATCCCATCTCAGCTGAAAAGCTTCGGGATAAAGGTCTCCCCACCACACTTTAACACTATGATGATCAAAGTCCCCTTGCCAACAGTGCTTCTCTGTCAAAATAAAGGAAGCTGATTGCATTTGAGCCTGATGTTTGGATGAGCTTTGATTCAATTCAACATTCTGTCCACAGGTTTCAATCCATGTGAGAGGAGCCCTGTTAATGAGGAGACCACAGCGAGAAGAATTAAGGCCAGCAGCTGCAAAACTTCCTTTAATGTCTTCTGAATAAGAGATGAACGTCACATCTTGCTCTACACAAGTACATTTAATCACAGTCTTGAGTGGAAAATGAAATGCTAAGGTGATTAAGAGTACTACTAAAGTTAAGAGTATAAACTGTTAAGAGTATAAACGAAAAACAATGACCTACTTTGGTGCCTTGTATTGCAATACAAAACAATGGCTCTCTATAGCCATCAATACAATCTCTAAATGTCAACCGTAGATACTCAAATGATCTACGACATCCTGGTGTGATACTGATGCTCTCAACCATGAAGGCCATCTAGCATGTAAATAAAGAGTTTTCTGGTTCCTGACTGTGTTGCTTCAGGACAGCTTCATCAATCAAAATTGTTTCCCCAAAAGGCACCATGACCCTGTGATCAGAAAAATGAGACTGCATGAATCATGAGCCTTGATAGCATGATCTGACTTGTAATAGACTGCAAAAGCATCAGCCAGGCTTGGTTGAATGTCCGTCATAGGGTGATTCAACGTGCCAGGTTTGGCCTTTTGGGTGGTTCACGCTTTCAGTGAAACCTGTATGGACAGGTAAGATTCATTCAGAATTATACACAAGGGAGGACCCGTTTGGAAACTCCTGTTCACAGGCTCCGTGAAATCACACATCAATTTACAGCAAGTGTTGTATTCTATCTTATACCACTGACATCTGAGTCTAATGTAAAAAGCACATATTTTTATGGTCACTTATGACCTCCTGGAGTGTTGTTCCAAACGGGACGTAAAGTTTATATACTCTGCAACGTCAATAAACCACTTGTGGCCTGAAATACGTTCTTGTTCAGAAAAATGAGACTGCATGAATCATGAGCCTTGATAGCATGATCTGACTTGTAATAGACTGCAAAAGCATCAGCCAGGCTTGGTTGAATGTCCGTCATAGGGTGATTCAACGTGCCAGGTTTGGCCTTTTGGGTGGTTCACGCTTTCAGTGAAACCTGTATGGACAGGTAAGATTCATTCAGAATTATACACAAGGGAGGACCCGTTTGGAAACTCCTGTTCACAGGCTCCGTGAAATCACACATCAATTTACAGCAAGTGTTGTATTCTATCTTATACCACTGACATCTGAGTCTAATGTAAAAAGCACATTTTTATGGTCACTTATGACCTCCTGGAGTGTTGTTCCAAACGGGACGTAAAGTTTATATACTCTGCAACGTCAATAAACCACTTGTGGCCTGAAATACGTTCTTGACATGGTTATAAAACCGAGAACCGAGAAAACGGACCTCATAAGCAGACTATAACGAGTCAATCTTTGGAAAAACGACACTGACAGTTACACCTGACAGATATGTGAAACAAAACAGCTCGTTAGCCGTGCTATATTATTGACAGCTTTATGACAAGAGTGTATACGTGTGTTTAAGTCTATACTTACCCAGATAAATGTCTCCAAATGATCCACTTCCAATTTTTCTACCCAGTCTGTATCTGTTTCCAACTCGTAGCTCCATCGCTGTGTTTATTGGTGTCTCTCGAACGAGTCCCTTGATTGTATTTCAGCTAATTTCTATAAAACGCCTTTAAATTCGTGTTTACCTTAAAATTTTTCCCGCGTTGTTTAACTGTTGCGATCCTATATATCTTTACGCGACCCCAACCCCCCCGAATCCCTGAGGAGAATTCGGATTCTTCCGACGGAGTTCACTTTTCACCATTCCTTTTCTAATACATTTAAGTCCGAAATATCCCAATATTGTGATCAGGCGAAAGCTTAGAGTCTGTAGATTATGCTCTTGTCGGTTTGGTCATCGTTATCCCCAAGGATAAGGAAGATGGCGGTGGATTTTAACAGCGGACCCCCGTCGCAGGCCTCGTACTAGTATCTTCAGTGGCGAACGCGAACGTAGCGCCGTGACGTCACTTCCACTTGGCAACGCCTCGCTCGTCACGGTCACGTGGGAGAACCGCTGGCTCGGCTTGCCATACACTAACTGTCCAGAGATAGAACAACAATTAATTTATTATATATTGGACATACGTTCGTCCCAGATAGATGTTTTCAGTGATGTGCATTAGCGAGCCGTTCAAACATGAATTCTTTAAAGTTACACTAACAGTTACTATCTATTTGGTCACATTTACATTGACCAGGGGTGTGCATTTCTTAGTGTGTATTTCAATTGCTCAACGTCCATGTTTAATGTTACTAAAGTTATAGACGCTGTAAACACAAATAACAATTCGATTGCTTATTACTGGTTTTAAAAGGATAATAAAACAAAATAATAGTAACATAAATAGAAATAATAAGAAGAAATATAATATAAAAATAGAAAACTGATATTTGGTTTCGCATACTTCGGTCCAACAACAGACCTACAATTTCAAATCGTAAACACTTTGGAAAAACACTAGGCTTAAAATCTTAAAACAACGCGTCATCTCTGTAATTCGTGCTCCATCTGCTCTTATGTCTGTCCATTGACCGGGCCCCTGAAGCACGATGAGGAAAACGCTTCCTAGTATAATCAAGGCAGTGGGACAGTAACATCTTGTACCCTCTCAAGTGTTTGCAGGGTCCTGGTCACGCCCACCCTCTCGCTGATTGGCGGAGCTCTTTCGATTGGTCACACAGGATCCAATCAGGACACGGTCACATGGCTGTAACACTTTCCAGCAGATTGCGTGGGTCTTGCACGTGTTCTTCAACGCTCACCTCGGAGTAACTAAAAAAACTGATCTGATTTTATAATACCTGATATTTTTATATGATTAAAGGTCTAGTTTAAATGAACGTGATCTCTACTGTGTACTCGCCTAAAAATAAATTACAAATAGTTACGGTAAGATATAATAACAAATATGACATAAATATTAAAAACTATATAAAATATTGATAACAATATAAAGAGTAAAAAAAAAAAAATCAGACTTCCAAGGTAATAAAAAGCCATATTTTTTTATTATTATTATTATTTAACACATTTTAAAGTAAATGGGTGTATGGTAATTATGTAGTGACCACAAATAATAAACAAATCAAAACGATTTAATATTTGCCTTGTTTAGAGAAGCAACTCTACAGATCCTTATTTAATGATCGTGGACAGAAGTGTTTTTGTTTGTAGCAAGATTTATTTGCTAATGAGGACATCTAGTGTTCATTGATATAAACAGCAGAAGCAAACTGAGCAGGAAAAAAAAACAGTCAACACAGGTCAGTTTTGTGCTATTTTTTAAGCATATTTTACAAGCTTAATATTTCTCTGCATGATGTAATTATTGAAAGTATAGTTCACCCACCCAAAACTGAAAATGTCATCATTTACTCACCCTCATGGTCCAAAAGAGTATATGTAATACATTTTATGTTGAATCAAAAACTTTTTTCTTGCTGAAGCTACTTTTTGCAATGTCTGTTTGATGCTTTACACAAAAATGACTTTAAATGATCTTTGGGAAGTAATTTCTCAGCCAAATTTGATGTGCAATTAATTAATTGCCACATCATGTAATTAATTAGATTAAAAAATGCTATCGCTTACCAGCCCTAGTTTTAATATGAAAATACATGTAGGACAATATCTAGATCCACAGTCCTAAGAAAAATCCTTCAAATGATGACCTTATCCTTATGTGCTCATGTAAAGACCCTCATTTGCTTAGACTGCTTTATATACAATTTAGAAGACAGCAATTTCCTCAGTCATGTTTACCACTGAACCACTTGGCATGCACATAAACCTAAACATATGGTCTTGTCGGGTGATTGGGAAGAAAAGCACTTTGCAGAGATTATAAACATGGGAAGCATGGAGAGCCTGGATCTGATTACAAACAATATTTCAATAGCATCCTTTTTCCCCTTTTTGATTGAAAGTTGATCAGTATAAAGTTAGTTGATAAATAACATTAACATCAACTTTTGTTAAACCAGCATTATAAATGGTACACAATCAGCTAAAAGTTAGACATATAAATACTAATGCTGACAAACGTGTCCCTTAATGTTGAAAAACTATTTTAAAGGTCCGAAGGTTGAAGGCTTGAATACTTAAAATTACATAAATATTTTGTAGACAAATAAAAATTGTACCTACATATGAATGTTTCTGCAAAACTGGTAACAAATTAAATATTTTAAACAAATAAAATTAACATTGGATAAGTTAAAAATACACAAAAAAGAAAAAGAAAAAAAAAGTTTTCAAAGAAAAAAAGCATTTGCAGCTTTGCCCTTCACGGCACAAAACAGCCAATCTGGCTAAATTACAGAGATGGTCAGATTATTTTGTGATTGCCTGTGACTGAATGCCTTGGAACAATGTTTAGCTTTTTGTCTTTAGCCACAAAAAGGCCAATATTAGCCCAATTATCCTCTATATTTACACATTTTAAATGATTCATACAGTAGGTAGTAAATACTGACCTATCAAACATAATGACTTAAAGTTCAGCTTTAACTGATGATATAGGCATTCTAGACCAAATTAAAATGAGCAAACTGTCAACAAATCAAAGTTATATTACATATAATCTTCAGTGTATTTCAGTTTGCTGTCAATATATTAGGCCTACAATGCTATTTTTACAGTCCTGTAATATTATCTGAAATGTTTGGGTCATTAAAATGCTAATCTTGTTCTTTAAAAGGTTCTCTGGAACTGTCAGCAGCTACTTAACATTTGTCCGAAAAGTCTGGGAACAAGGTGGTGGCTGCTCTTTTCTCTCTCTCTCTCTCTCTCTCTCTCCCTCCGTTCTCCTCCTTTCCTGCATTTTTTTCCTGGCTCCTCATGGCATGCTGAGTTTGGGAGTGCAGGAGGGAGATGCCTTAAAAACGCTGACAGGCTATAACACTCTCAGAGACACACAGCAGTGCGGCCCAGTCAACGCAAGCATCCTCAGTGCAGCCCAACAGAGCTTCTGTGGACCCTCATGTCTGGACCTGCCAAAATTAAGGTAGGGGACACATTAGGATAGAAATTTACACTAGTACTGCATGCCATTTAATTTTTTAAAATGTAAACTGTTCAAACAAATTGCATTGTTACACATAATGGCAAGTGCAATGATGTGAAAACTTTTTCCAGATGCCAATGAAACGGAATCCTAGTGCAAAACAACATGCTTGGACAATAACAGCCAGATTGATGTGTTTTTCACATTTTTTGTGTGACATGTTAAATTATTTAACTTTATCTGTTGTTGGTTGCTCATTCACATAAATGTTTAGGGATGCAGGTGTTTTATTTTGAGAGATGGCTGCAATGTCAAGATGATTGTTAAGTCAAACAAGCTTAGAAATGTACACATATAAATTTTAATAGCAGGTGCAAAGCAAAAAGACACAGCTGGGTTAAATGTAACAACGCCCTGGGTTTCATGTGGTTTTAATATTACAAAGTAATTCATTCTGCTAGTGATGCATCCCACCTTGCCCCTAAGGATTATCTAATAAATCATAGGCAATGTATGATCATGGTACATTTCGTGCAGACAAAAATAAATCTTTTTTTAATTATCTATGGAAAGATTAGCACTGCCACAAGGTTCAGGAACCAAATCTAGGACAGGAATTCTTGAGGCATGCCATCACAAAGCCAAGTTCAAATTGCCTCATCTCCTGCAAGTGCGACAGAGTCGAAATATGACACGATCAAGAGTAGTGCTACACCAGACTGCCTTTTAACCCCACCAAATTTTCCAAACTAGATAACAAAAGTTGTGTAGCAGATTTTCTTGCAAAATGTTACGTATATGGCCCCTCCTAAAATATTATTGGCAGCGAGCAGTGGTTTATCAGGGAATGGTTCAACAGTAGATAAAAAGTCCAACAATACCCTTTTTTCCACTTTCAAATATGTCCCAATGTGGAAGTAAAATGGGCTGCAAAAGATAAGTTGAAGATGAATGTTTTTGCCTAGTTCACTGAACCATGGTGTATGTTTTAAGTTCAGACAAAGTGGCTTATATGGGTCAAGGGCGAATCTGGTCTCAGTGTTATGCCACACAGACTTCAAAGTAACCACACATAATGTTTGAGCTTTGATGTCAACACCAAATCCAGTGGTGTCTATTGCTAGTTTAAAGTAAAAATAATGGCATTTCTAAACAATGTTAAACCCTTGAGAAATTACTATGTAGTGTAGGATTCTGTGCATGAATAGTTTGAGGAAACTCTTCTTTGAAGTCACATGACTAACGTCCCACAAGTACTCCCATGCTTGAGTTCGGAAAGCATACTAACATTATACTCTCACCATTTCAGCAGGATACATTACATAATATGAATTCATGTGATAATGTAGCATACTGCTATTTAGAAGTTTTCAAATATTATTTTAGTAAAATAGTATGCATTATACAATGTATACCAAGTATTCAGTAAGTGGCAAGTATTCCATTTCAAACACAGTTCCTTACATTCAGCTTGGCATTTGATGGTATATTTTTATTGTGTTTGATTGCAGCCCATAATTGTGCTTATAAAGTCAAGGCAATAAGACATTGAAACCATAATTTGTCACTTTAATTCTTGAACTCCTTCACCTAAATGCCCACCGGGGACTGGGGAGGCCGCTGTTGTCTTTCCACAAGGTTGGTATGAGCTTGTTATTCTTTCAAAAAAAAAAAAAAAAAACCTGGAAGAGTTTACTCTTTTACACTCAAATTACTTACATATTACTGACCAGCTGTGTTTCAAGTGCTTGTCCTTTCTGAAAACACTAACATCCGTATGAACTCGAGGAACTAATTGAAAGTTCAGAAGGCAAAGAAGATTGCTGCTTTAATAAGATAGAAGTTTATTTCTGGTTAATAGACCATGGTCACTTTCATTCCCTGAGGTTCGTTCAACTTCCTCTAAAGAACTGATATTACAAAACAGCTGCAAAGAATTGGAAAGATTATGAATGTGAGAAAAACAGCATTTACAGTAGGAAAGGGTACATGGTAGATTGAACCTGGCATATGGGGGCTTCAGCTGTGCATGACTAGTAACAGAAACACAGAGTATTCAGTATGTGGTTGAAAGTAGGTCACTGGGGTGCGTATGGTCACACACCCAAACCCAAGAATGGAGACAGTACATCATTTCTATAGCCAAAGAGTCCTTATTTACCCCAGTGTTTATCTTCAGCTCCTGACCTCAGACTGGAGAATTTAGAAAAGCGTTATAGTGCACCTGGTGGGTCTCACCTTCAATATGATCCAGAACCAAACACCAAAGCAGAAGGACAAAGAATTGGTTGACTTTTATTGATGTTGGATTCAACAGGATCAATGACCCGAGACCACACACTTGTTTTCCACTGGGAAAATCCACCAAAACCACACTTCGTAGATCAGACACGCCACTGCATGCCTGCAGAATTGTGTAGGGATGACAAAAGCACAACGCAGATTAGTAAATAGTTATTATGATCTGTTGTGATAACACAATGGCTATTTGTTATGACACATTCAGTGGCTGTTTGCAGTTTAGGAATGTGGAAGGATACCAACATTATTTCCTTTTATGATGTTTAACAAGTATATTAATATCATGATTATTTCAAAAAGGGGAAGTGTGTAATTTAAGCATCACTAGTGGCACTAAACGGAAATTGGAATCTGTTTGATCTAAACCCCCAGTTTTGTTCAAACAGTAAAATGCAAGTTATTCCATTTTGATTAAAGTTTGAGAAGTTAAGTAAAATAAAACGCTTCCATTAATAATTCAAAATACAACCAGCAATGTGCATTTATAAAGTAAATAGGGTCAACTGTGATTTCATGTGACTGAGATACTTCACTTTTGGTACAACAAGGCTTCAGTGGCCAAATCTTGTTATGGTATATGACTAAAGAAACAGTCAAATGATTATGCATTTTACCCTTGGCTCGCCGTTCATAGTTTCAAACCTACAGAGGGTTCAGGGACTTTTAGATGTTCTGAAAAATAGCGGTTGGATGCTTATGATTTGGAGCGTGGTGTTCCCTGGAGACGAAGGGAGAAAAAACACTCTCTGCTTATGTAATGCATTTAAAAAGGTCAGGGTAGATGTTGGCTGAGCCAAGAAGACTGGGCCTGAGCTAAAGGAGGACTCAGTGATGTGCTGAACATGTAAACATGACCTCAAGACCCCAACATCCGCAGGAAGGATTCTAATGCCAGGATATCAGATGTGGGACTGTAAACATGGCTGAGCATGAAAACAAGGATAATCAAGGAAACAGAAGCAAAAGGGAAATAATATAAAACAGGACTTCTGGACGAATTGACTACCAATTACTTGAAGCCTAAAAGTCAAATGAAACAAGAAAAATCCATGAAAAAAATGTGATATATAAAGATATGTAAATAACTAAAATAAAAAATTAAATATATCATATATGCATTTAATAGCATCAAATAACATCTGACTTCCTTTACCAAGCCTCTGCTTTGAAACACCACAAACATTCCTATAGACACATAAGTATATGTGCAGTGCAAAAAAGATGGTCAGATGATACCCAGGTGAACACATCATAAGCTTATGGAGGATTAGAAGTGCACATCCTCAAAGCCCTACCCTAAAACGGCTTTGAACTTCAGACCGAAGTGAGTGATCTGACCCCTTCTTGCATTAAACATCGATCTAAAACACACAGATACACTCAGAACACAGGCTTCGTCTGAGTGAGTTTATTAAACAGTGGGACAGAGCACTTCATTCTTCAACCTCATGATTTGAGACGGGTCACACAGTGTGGTGGGACCCAGAAATTCTTATTCATCTCAGTATTATGTGCAGTCTATAGTTTTAAACACTTTATGGCATGTTTGGATTCTGCACAGTCAACATGATGCATGGCTCGAGGGCTGGGTGATCATGTGAGTGACCATATCAAAATATGTAATACTCGGCTCAAAAACACTGAAAAATAAAGAATGAAACATGTTTACACGGATAATAACTAGATTATCCATGCTATCAACATATACCAAACACTCTCTGTAAAAGGTTATTTAATAATATCAATGATCACACTCCATGAAACCACAGGCATGTTTATATGCTACTATGTGACCTACTGTGCAATTATTTAGTGCGTGTCATTTTCTGTAGTGCTGCAACACTGCACAGCTAGACACTACAAAACTAATATGATGACAGCCTGTAATCTAACAGGCATAGTTACAGTGTATATTTAGTGCACTTATCGCTACTTGTACCTATTGTGTATAAAATATCCCTATCAATATTTATTTTTTGTTTATTTTTGATCTCACCATAATTGTTCCACAATGAGAAATTGTATACAGTATGTGTGTGTGTGTGTATGTACGTATACACACACCTTGCACATCTTGATGGTGCAAAAAAGACAACTACTTAGCCATGGATTGGGAATTTCTATGATCATACTGATTACATTCCTTATGGACGAACTGTTTTTATAGAAAAATGTTGATGGTCACAGTATTTGTAATCTTTTATAAGTAGATGTGTTTTGACTCTCACCACATTTAGCTTTTGGAATTCATGCTGGCCTTGACTGGGTTGTTAAGTATTTTGAATAGTTGAGCATTTAGCTGCAGCTAACTCACAAAATATATGTCGGCTCTTTTTCAACTTTGTGGGATTTCTTTTCAGTATGTTCCCAAGCACAGAAAATGGGGAAAAATGCAAACAAATTTTCTTGTAAGACAGCTAGCAAGCAAGGAATCACAATTAGGTTTAAAATGCATGTGTATAAAGACCTGTGATAATGTAATTACTGTATATGCATAGAAAATCAAATGTAATCCACTGCTTCAACACTTTAGCTAACCATTTAAAAAGTAGTTAGCTGCTACTTGATATTAGTGCAGGATTAAACCATCACAGCGACAAAAATGACAGCCTTAAACTTGAACAGATACATCACATGTAATAATAAAATCAGCAAAAACCCTACCGTATTTAACTGAATCAAAGACAGTTATGAACAGCAGCATTTAACTAGATATTTCAATATGACAATAAAAACATAAATGCCCCTGCAAAGACTCAAACGAACTGTCTGAATGAACCTGAAAATGAATTTAAATCACTTACCAGTGCTATATACGAGATAGAATTATATGTGCGAAAAAACTACAAGCATTTACCCTATACTGCTACTTGTTATACAAGTTACTGGAAAAGCTACCAACACCAACAGAATAAGGAAGGACTGAGACAGAACTGGCCTTAAAAGACTTAAATACTCTTAAGTTTAAGTGAATTTTTGTCTCATGTCTTCCTTCATTAAGTGTAATACGTTCTGCTCATCATTGATCGTAACATGCCTTTCTGCCTCATGGTTTGGAAACACTTTCAAAAGGGCTGAGCCATGGTGTCATGAGAAGGGGAAAAATATGAAATAGTGGTTTAGTGTGATTGCCAGTTTAAAATAGGACAATAAATTCCAAGACGTCTTTGTCATTGGTTTCATAACATTTCAGGCCACATTTTCATGATTTCTTATAACACAGAGAATTTCTAATCACAAAAAATGTTGTGGGAGCCTTTCATTAGCTTTCATCACCTGATTGTTGTTTATGAAATTCCACAATGATGGTTGGATTTCTACATAGATTTGATTTGAAAACAATTTTGTTGTTGTTATCAGCCAAACGCAACAGACTGAATCTCAAAGCTGGTCAGTTGCTGATACATAACATGACTCAAGAATGATACTGTCATGTTATAACACAGTGCTCCCATCATGTCCCTGGCCATCCAACAGCACAAGGCCTAAACATGTGATACTGTGTACATAAAAGCCTATTTATGTGACTTCTGATGCATGAATGAGCAGAGATTAATGATTGTGCTCAGAAATTTCAAATCAAGTCCTTGCATACTATTTTTTAAGTAATATGTTTTTTTTTAGCTCTCTCGATGTTAAAGTTATCATATTTTCTTTATCTGATTAAATTGTATTGTATTGTTATTGAAATTTAGATATATACACTACTTTTTTTGTTCAGTTATCATATTTTCTTTATCTGATTAAATTGAATTGTATTGTTATTGAAATTTAGATATATACACTACTGTTCAAAAGTTTAGGGTCATTAAGATTTTTTAATGTTTTTGAAGTCTCTTATGCTAACCAAAGCTGCATTTATTTGATCAAAAATACAATAAAATGTAAAATTATAATGTAAATAATAATGTGAATGAGTTTTTTTTTTACAATTTAAAATAACTGTTTTCTATTGAAATATATTTTAAAATGTAATTTATTCATGTGATGGCAAAAAATTTAATATTCAGCAACCATTACTCAAGTCGCAAATTAATTAAGTCAAATACAATAAAATGTAAAATTATAATGTAAATAATAATGTGAATGAGTTTTTTTTTACAATTTAAAATAACTGTTTTCTATTGAAATATATTTTAAAATGTAATTTATTCATGTGATGGCAAAAAATTTAATATTCAGCAACCATTACTCAAGTCGCAAATTAATTAAGTCGCAAATTGATTAACTCAATATGTCTTTGCTGAATAAAAGTTTTTTTTAGTTTTTAACCCAAAAAATAAATAAAAGAATATGCCAGTTTTCTGGTATATTCTTCTATCCAAATAATTATTCTTTCCAAACCTCTATCCAAATAATGATGTAATTTTCATCTCAGATGCTGGTTTCGAGCCTGGTATTACTGATGGTGGTGTTTGCCAAATGGGTTGAGCCGTATATTGCACAATACCGGGATGTGGGCCAAGACACATATGAGCCCAGAGAAAACCAGAGATCCCCAGAATACTACAGAGATGGCAGGTATGTTCCATGATCTATCTATCTATCTATCCATGATCTATCTATCTATCTATCTATCTATCTATCTATCTATCTATCTATCTATCTATCTATCTATCTATCTATCTATCTATCTATCTATCTATCTATCTATCTATCTATCTATCTAACCCTTTGTGAATCTAGTGGAACAGAGTGCAGGCGGTGCTGTGACCCTGCAGAGGAGGCCCCACAGTATGCCAGTCCATACCCACAGTACAATATTGTGCCACAGATAAACATCACCATCCTAAAAGGTACAAAATATGTAAAAATCTACTTCAAATGTTTTCTGCCTTTGAACTCATGTGGTAAACTTCTCTCATTTTAAGGATAATCGTGGTACAAAAGCTTACATTTACAGAACGACTTACATAATCTGTTGACTCATTTTGACTGTATACAGTTGTTTGGGTCAACGTTAGTCTTAGCTAAATATCTCACTGTCTGTGAATGATATAGGTCAGGTCTGGTTAATCACAGGCTGCTTCTGTGGGCAGGAAAACATGCACCAAAAAGGGCAAACCTCCACAGAAAGTGACTTTATGGGCCAAACTGTCACAAACAACAGAAGAGTAATGGCTGTGAGATTGGCGCCATCTTCTATACAACACTCCACACAAACAAGACTATTTAAGAGTCATAATTTTTAATTAGTGGATGCTTAATAAAACACCCTACAAAGATTGACCAGAACGTGAAGTTTCAGGAAGCAAGGCATGATAAATCAGAGATTAAGAATGTAAAGGCCTTTTTAATGATCATAGTAAAAACTTTAAGCCAAATTGAACTTTTCACCATTTGCAACTACATTCCTTCCTTTACAGGGGAGAAGGGAGACACTGGCGAGCGAGGACCTTATGGGAAAATGGGCAAGTCTGGGCAAAGTGGACCCCGAGGCCCCCATGGCATGAAGGGAAACAAGGGCAGCATTGGTGCTCCCGGAGAACCCTGTAAGTCCTACTACGCTGCCTTCTCCGTGGGCCGCAAGAAGGCACTGCATAGTAACGATTACTACCAAACCATGATCTTTGACACAGAGTTTGTCAACTTGTACGGCCACTTCAACATGTTCACGGGCAAGTTCTTTTGCTACGTCCCAGGCATTTATTTCTTCAGCCTGAATGCGCACTCTTGGAACCAAAAGGAAACATACCTGCATCTAATGAAGAACGAGCAGGAGATGGCCATCTTGTATGCTCAGCCCAGCGATCGCTCCATCATGCAGAGCCAGAGCCTCATGCTGGAGCTGGAGAGGGACGACCAGGTGTGGATTCGGCTCTATAAGGGCGAGAGAGAGAACGCTGTGTTCAGTGATGACTTTGACACCTACATCACATTTAGTGGTTACCTTATTAAGGCAAAGTCAGAGGGTTAAGCAGAGATAATCTATGGACAGCAGGGATTTATGAAACAGTGTCTATTAAATTAGATGTAATTTCTTGTTATTCTTTTTTTGTAATATATTTTTAACAGTTTTACATGGTACTTCAGGAGGAACCTTGGTTTATCTTTATGATCCAGTACTGGAGTGTCCTGTGTGTCTGACCATCTTTAACTTTGTTACAGAGGCTGGTGCTATTTGACAAACATGGTAAAGGTTATTGCACTAGTAATATTAAAATCAATACAAATCTATATCTACAATCTAAAAAACAAATTAATGACAGTATCATATAAATACATATAAAGACAACAGTATCATATTTTAACAGAGTTATTGCACAACATCTACGGGTGTCTTTTTCATGTGTAGCTATATCAGTAATCATTTAACAGATTACTTGTTATTATTTTATTATATCTATTTTAATATATCCGGCAATAAATCAGTATTAAATTGGTTGTAGAAAATGGAAAATGGTGCTACAATTATAATTTAGGTTTAATTCAAGAAATAATGCAATTTCAGTTCAACGTTCAAATTATTAAATCAGAAAAGATGCCGAAGTACCATCATTTCAGAAAAGTTTAAATAATGCCAACAAACTAAACTAAAACAGTGATCTATGTCAAATATTTGAGTAAATAAATATTTTTTATCATTTACAGTATTGTAGAATGAGAAAATAGGCTACTGTCCATGCTACAGACAATTAGAGTAACTATGATTAATAATGATCTCTGAATGTATTGTATTATAAATGTTACATTTGTATAAATGGATGCACCGGTAAGACTTCATGGTCATATCAGCATATAAACAACTACGTTGTGAATTTGATAACAGTTGAACAAATTAATGCTTTAAAACAGCGGTAATTGTAAGACTTTATACAAATCTGTTCCTGTTTTGCACAATGTCTCTATAAAATAAAAAATAATATGAACTGGACTATTAGCACTTAACCAAAGCTCATTATTTTGAAAGTTTTTGAAAGAACCAGGTTACTGTGGTCAACAGCAAGTTTCTATAAACAGACTAACAGGGGCTTCAGCAGGAAGCACATTTATTATTATTGTTAATTTGTAAATGTTGTATTCATTGTCAATTTTGCCAGACAGTCAAATTGGTGACCTGGAGGTCACTGTTCATTAAATGTTAAAAAGCTGCAATAAATGAGTGGTGCTGTAAAACAGGTTGATTTATTTCAATAAACAATCTTTTTTAGACTAGACGTCTGAGTGCCATTGGTTGCTATATCATCATTATTGCATTGTGGTCTGTTTTATCTATCTGATTGTTATTTATGCATCAAATACATTAATTAAAAAAAAAGTCCATCCAAATGTCCGAATGGGAGTATTAAAGATTAAATTAATTTGGTGAACAATAGACATATTTAAGAATAAAGAGCAGTAATAGATTTTGGTAACTTTTAGTTAACTTTTTATGACCATGCTGTGTGTGTGAATATGTGTAGCTCTTCATATCAGTCTAAAATATTTAGATTTGGTGACCCTGCTTTATCTCTGCAGCTGTTCACATCAGAGCAGAATGCTTCCTAAGGGACAACACAGAGGAGCTTAGACATCACCAGAGTAAAATGAGTAACATAAAGCTATTCTGTGTGAAATACAGGGGGGTAACAGATATTGGTAACTTCTAATGCTGCCTTGTCGGATTTGGTGACACTGCTGTTTCTCTGGTCTGTTCAGATCTGAGCAAAATGCTTTCTGGAGTATGAAAGAATATTAGACATCAACCAGAGTGAATCTAGGGACCATTACTTGTGATGCTGCATTGACAGATCCAGTAACCCTTCTGTATATCTGCAGTTGTTTAAAATTAAAGCAATTCTATCATTTTTTGGTAACATGCTGTATCTCTGTAATTGCACATTCATGTCTCTTCTATTACGCTGTTCTCTCCTTTAACCAATATGGCTAATTGTTGCCATCTAGTGTTGTAGTTAATAAGGTCTTCAAGGGATAGTTCACCCAAAACTGACAATGATGTCATCGTTTACTCACTGTCATGTTGTTCCAGGTTTTTTTTCTTTCTTTCTTTTGCTTTATCTCTGCAGCTGTTCACATCAGAGCAGAATGCTTCCTAAGGGACAACACAGAGGAGCTTAGACATCACCAGAGTAAAATGAGTAACATAAAGCTATTCTGTGTGAAATACAGGGGGGTAACAGATATTGGTAACTTCTAATGCTGCCTTGTCGGATTTGGTGACACTGCTGTTTCTCTGGTCTGTTCAGATCTGAGCAAAATGCTTTCTGGAGTATGAAAGAATATTAGACATCAACCAGAGTGAATCTAGGGACCATTACTTGTGATGCTGCATTGACAGATCCAGTAACCCTTCTGTATATCTGCAGTTGTTTAAAATTAAAGCAATTCTATAATTTTTTGGTAACATGCTGTATCTCTGTAATTGCACATTCATGTCTCTTCTATAACGCTGTTCTCTCCTTTAACCAATATGGCTAATTGTTGCCATCTAGTGTTGTAGTTAATAAGGTCTTCAAGGGATAGTTCACCCAAAACTGACAATGATGTCATCATTTACTCACTGTCATGTTGTTCCAGGTTTTTTTTCTTTCTTTTTTTTTTTTTTTTCAGTGGTCAGTGTTAACTGACCTAAGCTGTTTGGTTACCAACATTCTTTAAAATATGCTCTCCTGTTTTCCACAGAAAAAGGTTTGGAATTACATAAAAATGACAGAATTTTCATCTCCCCTTTTCATATTCCTTTAATTTTGAATAGTCCTAAAAGAAAAGTAAAACACTTCCATATTATTTAATTAGTAAATAAAAAGACTTACTTTTCATTTTTCTGATTTGTAGTTGTCAGTACGTGGATTGTAATATAGGCCTACTTACCATACAATGACCAAAATATAAAATAAAATATATTTAATTCGGACAGCCAATTGTGTTGACCTTTAAAACTTAACATAATGGCATTCAAAAGTAATACTAAAATGTCTAATTGGAAGAATAGAGAATATGACACAATGAAATATGATACTGTTTGTTATGATACTTTCCTGGCCTTTTTGGAATTGTCAGCATAAATCACCATCCACATTTCTTGTATATAAAAAAAGCTTGAAAATCCTACTAAAATGTCCTTTTTTTGGTTTGTAGAAGACAGAAAATATGGGGGTTGGAATGACACTGGGCATGAGTAAACGATGACAAAATGTTAATTTTTGGGCAATATATTGCTAAACATTCAGCAACAGCAACTTTCGCAATTTTGTCTCCATCTTGTGATTAAACTTGATCAGTGTTCACCGTTTTCCACAGATTTATCTCCCTCGCTGGATTAAATCATGTTGTCAGTATAAATGAGAGAGTTACTGAATCTCTAGCTCTCACTCCCCTGGAAACCTTTTTTTACTGTCTAACTTGCTGATGGTGAGGCACTTTACAGAATTACTTACAGTTTATAGTATATACAACAGTTTGATTCTTTCTCTGATACAACTTTGTGAGTAAATAAGTTTCCAGGATATTTTCAATTGCTGTCCATATGGGAATTTATATGGTCATTCAAAATGAATAGAATTACTTTGAGATAATGATCTGAATACGGTACAGAAAAATGACTGTATCAAGAGTCAGCAGTCAACCAAGAAAGACTCACTGGAGATCATTTTAAATTCAATTTCCAATCTAGCCAATAACAGGACTATTTTGTCTACAAAAACTAGAGTCATCAGGTCCTAGTCTGATTGCAGCTATAAAATGCATCGACAGGCAATGGATTCAGAGTTTGTCCTGCCCATTAAAGAGCACTGGGGTAAAATGCTGATGATGTGTGCTTCTCTTGTGATGGCTCTTTATCTGGAAGGGCCATCAGATGCTGCTGGGGAGGAGGGGGTGTTTACTCAGCAGGCACACGTTCTTTCTGGGCACTCAACTGAACAACCCACTTTCTTTTGCTTTTAAAGTGCTTTTAAGGTGTCATCCGAGAGTGCTTTTCTTTTAAGCCAGTTAAGCTTACACTAACTCAGTGTGTCACAAGCCACTGTGACAATGTGTAAAAGAAACTGCAACCGTATAGAAGAGTATGTGTTCTGATGCTAGATTTACACCACTCTACTGAAAAATAAATATACTAAAATGTATTTGAAATAATTGCCAAGTATAAATACATTTGCATATTTATGTACTTAATAAAAATACCCTGCAATTGTACTTTTAGTATACTAAACTGGTATACTTAAAATCTGCTAAATTTAATTGTGCAGAATTAGTGCTGATGTCCAACTAATGATATACTGAAGTATATTTGATTGTGCTAAAGTGGAACTATTGCAAGTATACTTTAGGTACACTTTAAATATCTTGAAAGACTGATATTATTCAGTCCTCATCAATATGGTACAAATTCAAGTTTGTGTGCAACTTATGTTGTACAACAAAATATTGAAAGTCTTCTCAAGTAATGTGAACCACAGACGTTATTTTATTCATAAAGTGAAAACCGCTACTCTAAAAACCCATTAGAAATTCCCAAAGGAACCCTTGGTGAATTAGTCTTTCCAAGTTGGCCAAAAATTGACATCATGACCGAACAGAAACATAAATCAAAAATTGAGAGAGATAGAAACAAAAAATATGTTAAAAAGAGAATAGATAAATAGATAAATGAAAAAAGAGGACTGACAGAGAGGGGAAAGAAGGAGAGAAAGAAAGATAAACAGAACAAGGAAGAGTATCAGAGGAAAGAGACAGACAGTAAAGAGAGAAGAGCTGGAGATGTAGAGGGATTGGTCATGAGATGTGGAGCAGTGATAGTGGAGATCTCATGCTCATCCAGCACTATGCTCCAACAGATTTATGTTTGGCTCCTGGACTTGGCTCTGTATAGCCTCTCAAATTAGATTTTCAGCGTAAGTCCTGGAGCTCTGCCACTGAACCACTAGCAGGAGTGAGGAGCAAATATTACATAAGGAAGAAAAAAAAAGACAAGATTTTTGTCTACTTTTCTAATTCTACCTTTTGCCGCCTTGATGAAGATATGCAAAATGATTTATAAAGCTTTTATCAGCAAGCCAAGACCACAGAAGGATAAATAAGCCATAAAAAAGGATTACGAAGCTCCAAGTAATTAACACAGGCTATGAGGAGAGCTCTGAGCCAAGCAAAATCCAAAATCAGAGAGAAATGCCCAGGAAAAGACGTGTGGTTTGGCTGGAGTGAGTATGAGATTCAGCAGCCAGATATCACTGGCTTGGACCGAGATTCTGAATCCACTGTGCATTTGTGGACATGTGGCTCCTTATCTCTGTGCCTTGCCAGGTCATCATTGTAAATAAGAGTTGGTTCCTAATTAATTAGGCAGTTGGAATGGAGGTTAAATACTATAGATAAACTGAAAGGCAGATGTAGTGTCCACTGATTCTGTATCTGACTGATTTAGCAGATGCTTTTAACCAAAACGACTTACAGTACACATCGCAGGGAGAATCACTTGGCACAACCTGTGGTTGAAATGATAATTCCCCTTAAAATGACAATTTGAAGTCATCATTTACTCACCCACATGTCGTTCCAATCCTGCATGACTTGCTTTCTTCTGTGGAACACAAAAGATTCATATTCATGCTGCGCTTTTCCATTAAAATGGAAGAGGATGGGTTGTCAAGCTAAAAAAAGAACCAAAATATAAGCTTAATAAACCATATGGCTTATGCACTATATTCACAGTATACGTAAGTCATATGATAGCTGTCTGTGAGCAAGAGACCAACATTAAAATTGTTATTTACTAAAAAAAAAAAGATCTTTGCTGTAGCTTTTAAATTTCATTCATATTCAAGCACATTGGAGCAACTGGTTATGAATATGTGGCTGCGTGAATGACTTTATTCACATACCATATCATATGGCAAACACATTCAATTAAATTCAAACTGGCATACAGTATATAATACCCTGATTTGGTGCTCAAGAAACATTGCTATTATCAGTGTTGCAGTCTTCGTGGAAACCATGATTTTTTTTTTCGAGATACTTTGATGAATAGAAAATTCAAAATAATAGCAAAGGAAATCTGAATAGAATCTTTTGTAACATTATAAATGTCTTTACAATCACTTTTGATCAATTTAACATGTCCTTTCTGAATAAAAGTATTAATTTCTTTGAACAATAGTGTGTACATAGATGCTAATTACCAAAATACATGGTGAAAACAGGTTCAGTTGCAATAGTGATTGGGTGAAGTATCCTATTGACTGTTTACACGCTAAGAGCAAAAGTATATTCTGCTTGTTTTATTATTATTTTATGATCTGTAAAATAATAAGTTCTTGCTGCAGTGAAAGTCAAATACAAGTCAAAAGTCTGGCTACACAAGACAACTGTGTGAGTGAGTGATCTAACTCGAGCACTGGTAGCTCTACAGACACACTAAATTTTCAATAATTGATGAAAAATATGTATCTTAAGGTAAAGCACATCCATAAATCCCAAAGTTCTTCTCTTTTCAATTCCAAAGACACATAAACTAAAACTTTTGGAAAGCTTAAACAGTTTAAGTGCATTTGATCCAAACTTTCAGAGTCAATACCTATGGGGTCCGCTCTGATGCAAACTGTTTGCTCACTCAGAACTCAAGTTTTCTTTAAAAAAAATAAAAATTGTGCTCTATTCTATGTATTTGTTTTTTGTATGTGTTGTTGTGTTTGCTGATTTCCCTCCAGTCATCTGAGAACACCCAACTCATCTCATCTCTCGCTAGTTCTTTCTCTGACACAGGGGTCTGCTTTTCTGTTAGTCCCCTATCCTCTTTGCGCTCTGTTTGACAGGCCGTGCTGTTTGTAACTGACCACGTTTGCCTCTGCACTTCATTGCCAAACTTGTTCTATAAACTCTCCATCTCTCTCAGGCTTTACCGCTGCCATGAAGAGTGAGGGGGAAGAGCATAAGAAAATAACAGGAGGCGAGAGAGCTAAAAGCTCAGTGCGAATGGTAACAAAATGGTCCGGATGTACCCTTTTTCAATCACTCTCCAGCTATATAACAGTCATTACCCTTCCCAAGCCTCTCTTGGAGACAAGCTAAGCACTTTTCAGAAGAGAGAGGACAATTTGTGTTTGCTGTAGTGGCTTACCTGTCTACAGCTAGTCCTTGAAGTCCTTCACTGGTGTGCTACCATCTGTTTTCAGAGGCTGGTGAGTGCCGTCAATTCCCAATTTGCACTGAGAAAAATGCAACTGAGAGGACTTGAGCTGCCGTAAGAAGGTCTGTCGTCTCGTTGTGATGTGCTCCGATTCACTGTCCTGAGAAAGTTTTAATGAAGTGAACAATTATGGGGAAAGGATCAAATGCAACCAACTTGCTTGTTATGTGAAGTCTGTCTTTAGGGAGTGATTAAACTTATCACATGCATTAATTGAAACCAATGTACTGACAGTAATGAGTCTGTAGTGAATTGATACCATCTCACTCCGGTGAGTTAATACAATTTTCTGTCTGGATGGTTATAGAAGAAAATAGAAACATAAATCAAGTTGTAAGCATTGAAAACAGAGCAGCATGATTTGTCTACATAAGCAGTTTTCAAAACCCACTAACCTCACTTTTCTGGTACCTTCTCATAAGCGTATTTCTGTAAGACTGTGTTGCCACTGTAAAGACAAAAGGTGGCAGTCTTGTCTGCGCAAGTCTTTGCAACCGTTGGCGCTTCACTTTCAAACTGCTTAGAGTCATGTCTTCAAATGTGTGCTTAATATTTCTCATCTCAGATACCTCATACGCACTTTTGTCCCCTGAGCTTTCCAGAAGGCCTGAAACAGTCCATATCAATACATGGTCATGCAGTGAAATACACTGAAGCCCAGTTTCTCCATGTACGTGAACATATGCAGCACACATTATACCTTTGTTCTCAGTATATTCTCAGCTCAATATGAAAAACAGTGAAGTCTCAGTGCTGTCAAACCCAGTTAGAATCAAACCCTCATGAAGATAGATGAGATGGTATTTGATCCTAGACCTTATGTGGTTCATACTCTGCCAATCTCAGGAGACACAATAAACATGAGCTTCCAGTGAAGGTGTATCGTGTAGATTTAAGTGGGATTAATAGCAGTTGACAAATGTGGAAGCTCCTCTTGCATGTCACACAATTATCTCAAATTCCTGTAATATGAAAAATGCATGCAATTTCAAACACAGTCGATACATAATATGTGCGTTTAGTGAATCTAAATACGATAAGTGACAGGTTCAGTCAGGTTGAATTCCCCTCTGTATGTCTTCAGGTTTGGCTGAAACCCCTCGGGAAAGAGCGCCTATAAAAACGGCCATGCCACCAGTAGCCTATTCTGTGTCTGAGGGCCACAAGCAATATAAATTTTTAATCTGAAGCACACTTTGAATATGTTGAGGCATATTTATTAGCATATGCCAATATATAATAAATAATCCACCTCTGAAGCCTGCTGGCAACATGAATTTTTAATTGAGAATGTACCTAAATGTACTGCTGCATTTAAAAAAATTTCTTATGAGATTCATTTTTATATTGGGTTGATAGACATTAAAGGCCGAACCCCTGCGTGCCTTTTTCCCAGGATGGGATAAGAAAAATCTTTTCCACACTGCATAACGACACCTAATGAAAATAGTCAACATCTCTGCTGTTAGCATGTGAAACGATCAAAGCTGCAGTTAAAATGCTTTCCTTCTGAGGGCTGTGCCATTTGTTTGTTTGTTAAGTGCAGAAATCTTTTACATGGCATGTAGGTGGTCAGGATGGGACGCTCTATTTATTTACTCTACCCACTGGTTTTTCATTTCAGTTAATCAGGTCTATTTGTAATGCTAATTTGTTTGTTGAGAGGGACGTGACGGCTTTGTTGCTACTCATGGTGCAGAAGTGGGCTGATGAACCTTCATGCACAGCGGTGAGGCGCTTCTTGTGCCTCTGCCGACTGGACTGGGAGGGTAGAAGCAGGCGAGAAAGACAGAGTAAATAAGGAGTGATTGCGGACCGAAGTGACCTTTGACCTCTCTTATGGTTGCACCCGGATACTGACTCTGAAAACCAAACTCAGAGATGCACTCCCTCTTCTCAGCACAAATAAACATTAACAGCAGCTCCTCGGAGTGCACTTCTACAGAGAGAAAAGTTTTTCGGCACGGGAAATAATTACATTTGGCAAAGGAAAGAGCTCCTCCAGTTCCCTCAATCAGATTTTAACATTCCACAGCGCTGTTGCTGAAGTCAACAAATATTTACATTAAAAAACCATTAGAGGTCCCCTCTGTCTCTTGACAAGATCTCTCCGAGGTGCATTTGGCCAGTTCTTCTGCCCGCATGATTCCCTTTTAATTGTGGACGATTAGAGTCCGGGGACTTTGGGGAGCACAGGGCGACTGTCCTGTGACTGTAAGACCATTAAACCTTTATTGGACGCTTTTGCTCTATGGTCATGCCCATGTGCGAAGGGACAGCTAGTACACAACGGGGAAGTGTTAAAGGGGGCCTCCCTTTTTTTAATTCACCTTTTATGGGTGTTCAAACAGCAGAATAGGCTCTTGTAATGTGCTTCCCACCCAGATGCCAGCGCTTTGTCCTGTCCCACCGGCCCCTCCCCACCTTACATACTTCATTAATTGGTCCACTAAAAGCTTATCACGTAGGCGCTCGTTTCCTTTCCTCTCAGTTGTGAAAAGTGGCCCCCTCGTCTCAAATTCAGAGGCTCGTCCGCCCCTCTTTTTCTCCGTCCCGCAGCAGATGCTACTGTTCTGCCTTACTGGTGAAGGCTTCCAACTTAATTAACACTAAATAATGAAGTGGATAAACACGCCATGCGAGCACATGCGCTCAGCACTCAATCCTGTGTGGTGGCTCTGCACATTGCCTGACGCCCACGCTCTACAGGAAGATATCAATGACTGTACCAGTCCAATGAGTCACCAACCTGAAACCATTCAAGCAATTTCATTAATTAACAAGAGAGCGACTGAGTCAGCGTGCTGAGTGGATTACTCAAGCCCCCGCTCTTTCAGACCATACGGCAGCTGGATTTTGAAAGTTTTGGCCAATGTGTGATATTGATATCAGCTGTTTGTGTGGCATGAAAAAATGCTTGATGAATATTTGTTTTGCATTCAGTCTAGCTCACAATATAACAGCTCAGGTGTTGTGTCTATACAACAGCATATGGGTGAATTTCATGGGTCACATTTCAAATATAGAATTAACAAATCACACTTTTTGAAAACAAAAAAAACTAATAATTTAAAAAAGCAAAAAAAAAAGCAACAAAAATGCTGAAGTCCATGACTGTAATTAATATGACTCAAATAATCATATTATTATGAATCAAAGTGTTTAAACATAATGTTTTGTTGTGCTCCCCTTTAATTTATGCCAATTTAAATAAAGTGTATTATAGTAATAAGAAACACATTGAGAATAATGGGAAATAAACAAACAAACCAATCCAAACACATTATGGTAATGAGAAATGGGCATTATTGTGAAAATTATCCTAAATGATCTGGAATGTACAAAATATTTAAAATCATTAAATAATCTGGCTTTATTTAGTTATTTAAGTTAATAATTGATTTTCTTTTGATTTTGGGGTAAAATATGACCGGGATATGTTTTTCACCCATGTAATTCATGCACATATTTGATCCAATGCACCCCACTGCTGCAGTGTTAAACCTCTACGCAAAAACTGCCAGAAAATAAAAGCTAATTTAGAGGAAATGAATATATCTTCTGGTTCTGAGGCCTCTAATCACTCATGTATAAATGACTCTGTGCTGCAAGCCGAGCACGGGAACGAGGGTTTGAAAAAAGGGGGTGGTAAACGTCAAAGACGGAGGAGGGGTAGGGGTCTATCAGAGTGTCTTCTTCACCATCTCTCCCTGATGCCTTGTTGTGTGTGCCCGCAAAACACTCTGACAAACACTTCATCACTGCCCCCTTCCTCCCCTCATGCATTCATGTAAAAAAAGTAAAGATGAGCTGCTTTCATATGTCTGGTGCAGACACACGGGTGATTATGTGCTAATGTTCCTCATCCCTGTGCTTTTGTTTTTTCTTCTTTCCAGCAGGATGAATAATGAGCAAGGCTGGCTGTGACGGCATGGAGAATGCGGTCCACCAGGAACCAGCGTAATTCCGAGAGTCCGTTATCAAAACTGCTCTATTCTGCTGGGATGGACACGTCCTCCTCCCCTTCCAATAGTCCTGCTTATGCCCAGCTAATTAATGGAGCCACACTCTCATTTCCCTTCAAACAACCGGGGAAAGCTGATTCGGGGCTGCTCTGTGTGCTTAAAAGACAGAAATCTCGGTCACTGGTCTCGAACCTTGAACAAACACTCACATCTGCATACACACATTAAGTTGAAAGGGCACCAGGACGAGTTTCTTGTCTTTACTTTAGAGGCATTTTATCTGAAGAGCCAGTGTCTACTGCATATGAAAAGCTATAAAAATGCAGATATGAATATAATTTACATTAAAAAATACTGTGGTGTGTACTGTATGTGTAAAATATTTATTTTTCAAAAGTACCACTGCTCATTGTGCTCTCACAGAGCTTCAAAAACATGGCATTAATTTGAGAAAGGTAAAGGCAAAGTCAGGTGAGAGGATTCAGTGCCTCCACATCACTATGACTGGCTTATTGCACTGTCCAAAGTCAGTCTGCAAATTGGCCTGAATGGGTTAAACTGGTGAAAATGACTGGAATAATTAGAAAGAAACTCACCTACTCAGACATCACCACTTTTAGTCACATCCAAATCAAAATGAACTTACTTGAAATGATGATCTGCGAGTCAGAGCTCGTTTAAATTAAAGTTGAATGACAAACAGTCAAACAATAGTTAGTAGTAACAAATAAAAGATAAATTAAATTTGCTTTTCATTGTATTCTTGTAATTATTATTTGTGAAGCAATGTAACTTTGCATGAAAAAGTATGTTAATACAAGCACAATAAATATTATCGTACTGATGATTTTTTCATAGTGAGTGTACAATAAACCATCATATCCCTCAAAAATCTGTTCACTATAAAAACCTGATAACACACAAAAAACGTGTTTATATGACTATTACACTAACGTTCAAAAGTTTGCTGTTGTTAAGATTTTGTCTTTAATGCTCAACTAGGTACATTTATTTTGCCAAAATGCAGTGAAAACACTAATAACCTTTTTTTAACATTATTAAAGTATCAATTTAATATATCCTTGCTGAATAAAAGCAGTAATTGCTTAAACCATTTATGACCCTTATCCAATAAAACAACACAGTTTAAGACGTTTAAATGGCCTTAAACATTCTCAGGGTATTACGCATAAGGTAAATTGTCCTGTTGAAAAAAAAACAGCATATGCTGGTTAGGTATGTTTTGAAGCAGGACAGCGTCTGATTTAGCTCCATTGGTGACGTGGCAAAGGGATCTCATTATAATATTACCGCCCCGTACTCTGTAAAAGTTTACACCCACAGAGCCGTTATTGTGTTTTCACAAGTGACAATGGTGTACCAGTTCTAATGCCATGGCGAAAGTTTGAGCAAAGCATGCTAACTGTTCTGTCATTGGCTGCACAGACGAGCACAGAACACTGTTTACAGTCCCAGCCTCAGAGGACCCTTACGAAAAAGAAGTTTATTCAAGTGTGCTATTTGTATACTTCTTTTAAACTAAAAATAGGAAAATATACTTTTAGTCTACTTTTTATGTACTTCTCAGAAATGGGCTTTATGTACTTCTAATGTATATACTTAAAATGACATTGAAGTATACTTGACTTATACTTAGAAAAAGTCTAAATATAGTTTAGCTATAATTGTGCTCCTAGAATCTGTGTTTTCATTGTTATACTGTAGGGGGCGCTAGTACACATCTTCTGTACAGAATTTCCAAAAAACACAAGTGAAGAAGAAACCGAAACAACAGATGCTTCCACAAGTATTCTAACACGATCATCAGACATAAAACGGTATCAAAACTGTGTAACGTTATGGAATAAAATGTCGACCAATGAAGAGGTAATAATAACTGTCAAGCTTTGGGGTGTTGATCGACTTTATCTACGTTTTGATTATCATTCTGAATCCAATTCATAGTCTTTTTCAGCTTTTTGTTCAAAATGTTGTTTATTTCTTTATTTTTTATTTATGAAACTTATCCACATTCAAGTGTTTAAAAAAAGAATGCATGCTAGAATAAAATGTTTTTGTTTACAAGCAGATACACTGTTATTTTGTTTTGTATGTTCAGATATTCATGTAACAAAATATATACTAATTAATACCTAAATAGGGACATAGTAGTATACTTAGGCTGCATCAACACTACTGCTGTTCCTGAAACCACGCCTTCTTTCTTTGTGTGCACATTTGGAGCGGCATTATGCTAATATTTCCACATAGTGACGTAGGTATGTGGGGGCGTGTTAGAATGAGCCGTTTTAGGTAGGCGTGGTTGACTCTTAACTTTTATAAAGAATATCTCTTTGGATTTGAGACTAGTCTTTGAAACTTTACAGATCTTCTTTATGCACCAAGAGCTTGTAACACTCAAAAGAGAAAGGAAAACTTGAAATCGCATCAAATGACCCCTTTAACAGAAATCACTTTTCAGAAACTACAACGAAGGTTTAGTTCGGCGGGGAGCAGCAGCTCATTTGCATTTAAAGAGACAGGCCCGAAAAACAGTGCGTTTCTGCTTCCACTAAAATAAGGCATTTTGTAAAATGATATAATAAATGATCTGTGGAGTATTTGAGCTGATACTTCACAGACACATTTGGGGACACCAGAGACTTATATTACATATTGTAAAAAGGGGCATAATATGTCTTTAAACCAACTAAGGACCAGCTCAAACTAGCTGTCATGCTTCAAAACATAACAGCATATGCTGTTGGTGCTTCATTTATCTCTAACCCAAAAATAGTGAAAACATCAAATGGAACTATAGTGTGAATTTGACTAAAAAACCCAAAGGGTTTGCTTCCTCATTTCAGAAGTCCACCAACCACCGTTACTTTGCTGCCCTCCACCTCTCCACCTCTGCAGACCACTCAAGGCAGAAGTAGCATTGAGCTCCTCAGCCTGAGTGATTTTAACATATAAACTTGACACCGGTCATGATAAACTCCCATGAAAAAGCTAGAGGAAGGGTATCACTGGACTGCTCGTCACCATAGTTAAAATATTCTAGCACAATTACAGCTCAGTGTCTCTCCCTCTATTTTATGTGATCTCTTTAAACAGCAGTAAGGCAGAGAAGAACCCTCCATGGACCTCCAGGCGTTTGAAAAAAAAATCGAATGGAAGAAAGAAGGAGAGAACGAAAGGAGTAGAGAGAGAGAGAGAGAGAAAGGGTGCAGGGATAATTTTACATGACATATTATTATTTTTTTAATAATCCATTTTATTCAGCGAACTTCTAAATTTGTGCAATTAATGTCTTATTGTCTTTTCATCATTCACGTCATATTCTGTTAAACATGACTGGTACTTCATGGCCTGGGTAATGATGTTACTCTAACAGTCATGCCGACAAAGCGTTCTTCAGCTGAACCGAATTGAGAGGGTGAGCAAAAGAGAGTGAGAGAAAAAAGGAAAGAATAAAGAGACAGAGGCCAGTACAGAGAGAATAACAATAACGTAACAAACCCAGCCTGGCGTTATGATGATTGTAGGCTTCCATTTTAAACAGGCGGTGCCGTAAGCCAGCTGTAGCTAGATTGAGTGTGACTCAGACAGATGAGCTACCTTAAACAGGACTATTCCTCACAGCCAGGAGTAAACACAACTAATACTTCCAGTTCCTGGCAATGAAAAGACAAATCCTTACTGCTTCAGGTGATAGTTCACCCAAAAATGAAAAGTCTGTCATCATTTACTCAACTTAATGCCATCCCTATCCTGTTTGACTTTCTTTCTTCTATAAAACACAAAAGGAGACTTTAATAATAATGTGTTGCTTGCATTTCTTCACGCAATTACAATCAATGTTGACTAAAGCTTAAAAAAATTGTCTTATGTCATATGATACAGTAAGGTTTGTGTGACTGAAATTTAAAGGGATTGTCCATCTAAAAATTTAAATAGTTTTGGTTCCCATTTACGTCCAGTGTATTTTTTCTTCACACCATGGATGTCAATGGGAACCATTCTGTATGGTTGCTAACATTTTTCAAATTATCCTCCAGAGTTAAAAAAGTCATACAGGTTTGTAACAACATAAAGGTGGAGTAAATTGAAGTAGCATTGTCTGATTTAGTAATGAATCTTTTTTTTTAAGAATCAAATCTTTTGAATGAATTGATTCAGTTCACAAAACCAGTCTGAATGATTTGGATTGATTTGTTTCTTGTGTTCAACTCACCGATCAAATATCTGATCACAGTGGTTAAGAGTGATTAACAGCATAAACTAAGTAAGTGACTATTATATATATATATATATATATATATATATATATATATATATATATATAT
>NW_015505205.1:2813343-2892358 GCF_001515645.1 Sinocyclocheilus grahami | reverse complement strand
AAAAAAAAAAATATATATATATATATATATATATATATATATATATATATATATATATATATATATATATATATATATATTCCATTCATATTATATTTAGAGTGTCTAAAAAGGTTAGCAAAGATACACTGGGACTGTCTGAGAGGACACATTTTTGCTCAGTTCAACCCATTTCTCATTAAGCAGACTGAATGTATCCAAGCGGAAGAATTCACATGAGGGTTAAAGTGAAATGAAAGCAGGCAATACTACTCCTCTGTCACTCTCTTTTTTCTGGTCTGTGCTGAAAGCTAGCAGTAGATCAGCAGTGTTGCTGTGGTTTGTTTGCGGCCGGATTTGGAGACCTGTAGACAGAGCACACACTGGGGAGCAAGCGTGTGTTTGCTCTTGTGTCTGGAAATCTGTGTGTGTGTGTGTAATGCTGGACAATGCAGTTGTGATGGCAGATTAGTGAAGTCTGAGCCCAGAGGTGGGCAGACAAAAGCTGACCTGCATTTAATGAGATCTTCCAGCAACAGAGCAAGCACCGGGCAGAAAGTGTCTGTGTATCTGTGTTTGTGCTTGTTTGTTTGATGACTGAATGCTCCCTCTTGCTCTCGACGAGCCCTTAGTAAATATTTACTCTCATTTGAGTCTGTAATCTCAGCCGTGTCTCTGAGTAGAGTCTACTTGCTCTCGTTCTCCTGATACACTCGCTCCATCTCTATTATTCTCCCTTGATATTTCTTTATTTCTGTGGTTTTACTTTGCCAGACCTCACTAGGACTGCTGTTTCTTGGTTCTTGTCAAACTGCCAGGAAAAAGTGAGAAATGAAAATCGCATGAGGAAATTCTCAGATTCAACGGTGATGACAAAAGCTCTATTTTTTTTATTGTCATTTTTGAGGTCAAATTAAAGTGTTCACTGCACCGAATATTTAATAATTTCAGCCAAAAATGAAAATTCTGTCATATTGTTCCAAGCCTGTATGACTATCATTGCTGTGTTGGAACATTTACAGAGAGATTTGATTTTAAGAATGAAGAAATATACAGTTGTGATGAACAAACCAAAATTTACACCTTAATCATAGATTATCTTCCCCTTCAGTGAGGGGAATTTATATTCATTCATTTAGCTGATACTTAGAAAAGACATGAACAACTGAAGCCTGCAAATTAAATTAGCTGGTAAAAGTTACACTGAGACATAATTAAAATGTATTAACTTTGATAAATACGCCTACATTGTTTTAAAGGGGTCATATGATGCTTTTTTAAAGCTCATTATTTTGTGTATTTGGTGTAATAGAATATGTTGACGTGCTTTAATGTTCAAAAAACACATTCTTTTTCAAATACTGTACATTATTGTAGGTCCTCTATGCCCCGCCTCTCTCAAACGCTTAGTTTTCTACAAAGTCCCTCCTTCCGACAAGTGCAGTCTGCTCTGATTGGCCAGCTGACCCAGTGCATTGTGATTGGCCGAACACCGCAAGCACTCGTTGGAAATGTAACGGCCCTTACCATAATCGCGAGCTTCATCTTTCAAAATAAATGAAAGTCAGAATTACCTCCTCTCCTAGGTTCACGAAACGGTCGTCCATAAAATGCATTGCTGTTCTGTTGTACGTAATCCTAAAGATTTCTAAATGCATCTACTTTCGGAAGGCCAAATAAAGTGCTTTTGCTTTCGCCTAGAAACACACAGCGTCTCCCTGACATGGCTGCTTCAACACTAACTGCGGTTACTGAAACCACGCCTTCTTTCTTTGCGTGCACATTTGGGCAGCATTATGCAAATATTTCCATATAGTGAGGTAGATATGTGGGGGCGTGTTAGAACAAGCTGTTTTAGGGGGGCGTGGCAGAGTCTTAACGTTGATAAAGAATATATCTTTGGTTTTGAGACTTTAGTCTTTGCAACTTCAGGGATCTTATCTATGCACAATCAACTTGTAACACTCCAAAGAGAAAGGAAAACTTGAAATCGCATCATATGACCCCTTTAAGTCCTGTCTACTTTCCGTGTTACAAAAGCAAACCAAATATGAACAGAATAAAATGTACTACTGTATCTTTCCTGTCATTTACTCACTCTCATGTTGCTCTAAAACAAAATGACGCTTTCATGCGAAATTCAAGGTGAGGGATGATGGATTGTAACTCTCAAGCGCCAAAACGCACATAAAGGTACCATAAACTTAGTTAAAATATTCGTGAAATACAGTCAAATTCTTTAAATAATTCGAATTGCTTTGTTTATAAAACAGACCAAAAATTAAGTCGTTCAATGTTCCTTTAGAATCGCATTAAATTCTGGCGCGTGTGTAAGAACGGGGTTCCCATTCAGTCAGTCACGTTCTACATTACGTCAGTGACTGACGAATTGGGATCTCGCCCTGGCGAAACACGCACGCCAACTGTCATTGGCTTGTTTAGTTAACACTCGAAGGGGATTGGGCTCTCGGGCGAGATCCCAATTCGTCAGTCACTGGCGTAACGTCTCCGTTCCCTCCTTCAGGGAACGAGGGTTACACAAGTAACCTAGACGTTTTTTTTGTGTTTTTTTTAATCTTTAGTTTTTTTTGTTTGTTTACATATTAGCGCGCTAAGGTGACAAGGGCGAAGTAGGAACTGAAAGTTTATCTTATTGGCTCTCGCTTTTACCAATCAATGCCAAGATTTCAGTGGGAGGTAGGGCAGTTCCCCTTCAGGAACTCGAGCTGCGTCGAAACGCTACGGGAACGCCTCCAGCGGGACCACGCTCTGAATCACATGTGTAATCAGTCCAATGGATGGGCGAGACGTCACGGGCGACCAGAAAGCACAAAAGCACGTGCGGTGAAACTGGCGTCAGCTTTCTGTCATTCAGCAAGCGCTCTGTGTGTGTCAGTCTTATTTGGTGTTGTCTGTCCATTATCACTCTTTATTTTACCAATACGAGTGTAGACAAACATACGGCGAGAGCCGGCAGCATCTCAGGCTGTGTGTTCTTCCCTGTCCGCTCTACATTTTGGGTGGGGATACACACAGTTTGTGTGTTGTCTGCTTGGGAGCAAAACACACAGAGTCAGCTGACTGTCCGCATTGCGAGCATTTGTCACTGCGTACGCTTTGCTCTCCGAGGGCTCTCTTTGAGGAGGGAGTCTTCACCGGCGTTTCTCGCTGAGGCGGAGCGGCGGCTGTGCTCGTGGGGTTCGCCTATGGATCCGGTGGAGGGAATGTAGACGGGCGAGAGCCCCTATCTTCTTCCTTACCCACCAGATCCAGCGCCCACTCTCGGGGTTCGGAAGCCCGCACTGCGGTTCTTTCCCCCCGGTGAGAAGGCTCGATGCTCCGCCTGTCTTCCTCTGAGGAAGTTGATGAGGGCGTCGATGAGCTCGCCAGTTGCACAAGCATCAGTTACACAAGCATATTATGCCTAATATTATAATGAGCAGCTTTAATGTGGAGCGCAAAAGCATTATGTCAATACTATCATGAAAAAAAGAAAGACTCGCACAGTCAGCTCTCGGAAATAAGGGGCTGATTGTGCTTCTCCCCGCTGAACGCTCTGCTCCCGCCGGGCACGCTCCGAGGAGTGTATCCGTGCTTGCGAGCTCGCGGTTCGGTCCCGCTATTGCTGAGGCACGGCGGCGATTCAGATCGCGGGGATCGCACGTGGATCTAGCGGATGGGTTGGAGACGGCTCGCTCTTTTTCCGCCTGCACTCCCTAGATCCAGCGCTCTCTCGAGGCTCGGAAGCCCGCGCTGCGGTTTCTTCCCTCTCTGAGCGAAAGCTCGCTGCTGCGGTTATTTTTCTCAGAGGAGATTGTTATTGTTTGTGTGACCAAGTGGCTCGCACGCTGCTGAGGCAACGCGTGTATTACATCATTTTCAGTTTTTGATATGAATTTTACCACACCAGACCGTGTTTACTCGTTTGGTTGTTTGGCTGCATTTAATTCTGAGGAATTCAATTAAGTATTTAGCTGACTATGAAAAATTCGATATATCATTTTCGATTTTTGAAATGAATCTTATCACACCAGACCGTGTTTACTTGTCTGGTTGTTTGATTGCATTTGATTCTGATGAATAAAATTAAGTATTTATCGAACTATGAGAAGTTAGATATACAGGGGCTCTTGGGATAAAAATTTCTCGAGTAAGAGCACGTGTTTACCTCTCTTCCTCTAAGGAGGTTGAGGCAGTCAGCAGGGACTGCTGGGCGGGAGCAGTCCCAACCTACCGTGTTCCAGCTCCTCATTCTGGGGGCGTCACTTCTCGTACTCCGCAGAGTCTAGAGTCACAGTGGCACTCCCAGGCCGAAGGCTTTTAGCGGAAGGCAGTTCTGCGGATTGGATAGTCTCCGTCTAAAACGTCCTGACGCCTAAGGCCTATAGGACTTCTGAGGGCCAGCTCCCTCTGGGGAAGAGCGGTGTACACCGCATTACACGGTGCCCATCTCTCCTCAGTGCCCTCAGGAGATCGGTCTGCCAACCCTGCCGGTGTTCCAGGGCGCAGAGGTCTGCCTCCTTGGGTCCTGCCCTGAGCAGGCTCTGGTTCTATCAGTTGAGTCTTCCTAGCAGATGACGCGGGTCTGAGGACCGTCATTTTTAGAGAAGACTTCAGCTATGAGGGTCCTGATGCTATGGCTCAGGACCTCAGAGGGCAGGCCCCTCTGGGGAAGAGCGGTGCACACCCCATCACACGGTGCCCGTCTCTCCTCAGTGCCCTCAGGAGATCAGTCTGCCAACCCTGCCGGTGTTCCAGGGTGCAGCGGTCTCCGGCAAGCGCTTCTCTCAGTTACCGCCCGGAAACGTAGCGGTGCTAAGAGGCTCGCGACCTCCACAGAGGTCTCTAGAGCAGCTACTAGGGCCGTCCCCTGCCGGTTCGCCACTTCAGGGCACAGAGCTAGCCGCTCTGATTACACCAGAGGTCAGTCTCGAGAGACTGATTCCCTTAGTAGACTAACGTGTCTCGGTGGGTCCTGCACACTGTAGAGTGAGGCTATAGAATCCAGTTCTCCTCCGCCTCAGTTTAAACGGGGTCAGCCCCACTATGGTGGGTCCCGAGCAGGCTCTGGTCATGGAACAGAAGTAGTTACTCTTTTGAGGAGGGAGGCTATCGAGGTGGTCACTCCTCACGTAGCAGAGTCCGGGTTCTACAGTCGGTACTTAACCGTTCCGTGGAAGGATGGAGGGTGGTGTCCTATTTTAGATCTGCGTCATTTGAACTGCTCAGTCAGGTGACTGAAGTTCAGCATGCTCGCGCTCAAACAAGTCATGTCTCAGATCAAGTCAGAGGACTGGTTTGGCACGATTGATCTAAAAGATGCACATGTCTCCATCCTTCCTCATCACAGGAAGTTCCTGAGGTTTGCTTTTGGGGGCAAAAGCTTACCAACACCGAGTTCTTCCTTTGGCCTTGTACTCTCACCCCACACTTTCACGACTCAACCACATCGATGATTGGTTGATATTAGTTCAATGCTTTCTCCAGTGAACCACTCCAGAGAACCACTTATCTGGGCATGGTGTGGGATTTGACCATGATGTAGGCACGTATGTCTCCTGCTCGAATCGAGTCGATCCTCATTGTGAGAGTGAGAGAAGGCCGGTCACTCACTGTCAAGCAGTTCCAGACTGCTGGGTCTGATGGCAGCCGAGTCCAACGTGGTTACTTTTGGCCTGCTGTACATGAGACCCCTACAGTGGTGGCTTAAGACCAAGGGGTTCTCCCCGAGGGGAAACCCGCTTCGCATGCTCAAGGTCACGCGGCAGTGCCTACGTGCCTTAAACATGTGAAGGAAACTGTAGCATTCCCAGCTGAACAGATGCACTTTACTCTCCATGAACTGATGTTTACAAAGTGTTTAATCTTCAAAAAACACCGTAAGAGCTGCATAAAAACAAACAAAGTGTCATTAGACATCTTCCTGCAAATTATAAATAAATGTCCAAAACATACCTATAAACTCTCGCGTGGGGCATAAGTTGACTGGAGATGCTGGCCGTGTTTCTAGCTTTGAACAGCACAGGAGTGGTCTTTAATATATGTGGGGGCAGACATCCTGTCGAGGCAGGGGCTGAGGCCCGGGGAATAGATGCTTCACCCCGAGGGGATCCCCTCTGGTTCTCTCTCTGACTCATCCAGCTCCACTCGGGCTGGATGCCATGGTACAGACGTGGCCAAGACTTCGTCTGAACACCTTTCCCCCGATTGTTCTGCTCCCGGGAGTTCGGGAGAGAGTGCGCTGGAACGAGGTCAGTCGACTGCCAGTAGCCCCGTTCTGGCCGGGCCGAGTATGGTTCTCGGACCTGATTCCTCTCCTCGACGGTGATTCCCATCAGGAGAGATCTCCTCTCACAGGCGGAGGGCGCGCCCCCACCCGGAGCTGTGGGTGTGGCCTCTGAGGAGGCACAACTAATAGCTTCTGGTCTCTCAACCGAGGTTGTTGGGACCATCCTCCATCCAGAGCTCCCTCTATGAGGAAACTGTACTTCTTGGTGCGGAGACCGCCAGCTCGACCCAGCTAACTGCCCGTTTGGTACAGTTCTGGAGTTCCTGCAGGCCTGTTTATCCGCAGGGTTGACCCACTCCACCCTAGAGGTCTTCGTGGCGGCCATTGTGGCCTACCACGCCCCTCTCGGTGGCCTTTCAGTGGGAAGACACCCTCTTCTTACACGTTTCTCTTCCTTTTCTCTCGCCTTAGTTGTGCTCTTCCACACTAGACAGGGATTTGCAAGTCTGGAGGCATGGGCATTCTCGTTCCCGTAGCGTTTCGATGCAGCTCGAGTTCCTGAAGAGGAACATCTGCAGGTTACGTATGTAACCATGGTTCCCCGAAGGGAACGAGATGCTGCGTCTCAGGGCCATACTTCCGGCATCCCTGCCAGCGCTTGCTTCACTCCTAGAAGCTGATGCCGGTTTCACCGCACGTGCTTTTATGCTTTCTGGTCGCTACGTCACCCCGCCCGTGGAGGCGTTCCCGTAGCATTTCGACGCAGCTCGAGTTCCCTTCGGGAACCATGGTTACATACGTAACCTGGAGAAGTTTTTCACTATCAGAAAATGTATTTCTTATTAACCTAACATTTATTTTATCCATATTTCTTGCACATTTTTTACCTTCATAAAGTAGAAAATAACTTTTTATTTTCAAGAAGGATGTTAATATATATTTGAATTCTTAAAAGACATCTAAAAACTAAAAATTACTTTTAAGACTCTTTGATGGCGTAATGCAGGGTTCCTCAAATCTTGCCCTGGAGGGCCATTGTGTTGCAGAGTTTAGCTCCAAACCTGATCAAACTCACCTACCTGTGATTTACTAATTATCCTGAAGACACTGATTAGCATGCTCAGGTGTGTTTGATTAGGGTTGGAGCTAAACTCAGGAAAGTGGATCTTGTGGGCCAGATTTGAGGATCCCTGGTGTAATATAATATGCTTCAGTTCATTTCAAAAGTTCATGTACTGTACTGAGTATTTTGATATTGTCTGTTTGATTGTAAATGTTGTGTTCTTTGTGTCCACAATTGCCCCCCCGCTGTGAACCACTGTCTTTATAAGACTGTATATGAATATATCCTTAAAATCCTTAAATGATACCATATTAATGGTGTCATTTTTTGGGATTAATTTAATATCGTTTAAATTAATATTTAGCAAAGAGATAATTCTGTAGATAAATGAATAGTGGTTAATTTTCCTGAATTGCCAAAAGCCTTTCCAGGAAGTTCCTTTACGAATGGCGTCGTCAGGATGGGATTATGAGAGTTGAACCAGTCTGTCAGATGGGAGGGGTGTTGGAAGATACTACTGCTCAATTTAAAAAGAGAAATGGGTGAACACCTCGTCTGTTGGGTCTCATTATAACCCTGCCTTGTGACAGACACCACATTACCGCATCGAAAGAGACCCTTTAAAAAGGGGGGATTTATTTTGTGGAATGAATTGCCAAGTATAATTAAAGCTTTAATCTCCTTTTTCCCCTCAACAAAACAATTTTGCACGAACCCAGAGAAGCAATCCAAAATTAATTTGCCGCACCAGTGATTAGTATTAATGTTTTGACATTTTTTTCCTCTTCCGTCGCTTGGCTCTCTCTTGCGCCAGGCTCAGATGAAAGGATATAGCCTGTTGTTACATGCGATATTCATGTGTAATTAACACAAGTCTTGCAGAGCACAGGGGGCAAGCTAGCATGTCCTCTTAATAGCTTTCATCCTGGGAATGGTAGCTTTTGTCTCCCGCTGGCAGGGTTAGGGTAGTGTCTAAAACTTTGCTCGTCAAGCCTGCCAGTCATAATGTAAGGCCAGACTGAACCAACTCTTCCACCAGGCCATGAATGGATGATTTCTACATAGGCAAAGGTGGCCGCGGGTTTTCCCTATGATTGGATGAATAATTCCATGTGGAGCTGTGTTTTTTTAAATTTTTTGCAGGAAGGGATGGAGAAATGGCAAGATGCTTGAACTGTCCCTCGGGTCTTTATTCTGCAATTTGTTTGTAGCATTTTGCCATGCTGAAACTTGTATTTGTGAAGGTGCATGTGCTCAAGTATGACTCTATTTTTTTAATGGTACATTTTCCTTTCTTTCCTGTTCCACGAACCTATCGCCAAAGCTGGTTTACATTTCAAAGCAGCTAAAAGTTTGAAATCTTTCTTTGAAAACAAATAAAAATACTGCATTTGAAAGAGACAGAGATAAAAATAAAAGCTTTGTGCCTCTTCTATTGTTCTTCCAGAGCAATCTTCTTATTTGTTCCTCTTCCAAGAGGTTCCTCTGGTGACCTCCAGACGAGGTGTAAAGTCTTCTTTGATTGGACGAGACCTTCCATAGCCTGGGTAACGAGGGAATGACAAAGTACTGAACCATGGGATCAATGCTGGAGGTGGAAAGCTGTTCGTTAACGTAGGTATGTGAACATCTTTGTGCTGTTTTGTAGGGTGCAAGTGGGATCGATGGTGCGTTTGCTTTGTGTAGGTAAATGATCATTGTGGAGATGGACAGGACCACTTTGTCTTCTGGCCCTAAGGGAACAAAAGACAAATTGGCCTAGAACTCCCATCATCCCTTTCACTCTCAATTCTACAACTTAACACTGGCAGTGATACATACGGAGGAGCTACAATGGCAAATCGGGTCAAATATTTTCCAGCAGCTCTTATAGAAGGTCAAAGGTTACTTGTAAATGGCATTTATTTCCAGTCAGTCACTGTTAATATTTGATTTGCTGTACCAGCACTTTTAGTAGCAAATGTCTCAAAAAGGAGAGAAGGAACATGATAGAACTTAAAGACATACCCGCTTGAGATTTGGACAAAAGGTGTCTAATTTATGTTGTACATTATACCTGTTGTTGTTCTGGTCCTTGAATTTGGTCATGTGCTTGTGTTTTCCAAACAGACTCAATATGTGTGTATTAGTAGTGTGAATTTTTTGATGACACATTCTGCAGTTTTCATAATTGCACCAGTAGGTGGCGCCAAATGACTGTCTATGAGTGAGTCATTTGAATCATACACTCTTTGAATCACAATGATTCATTCAGGAACTAAACATTCCACCATCTCTATGAGCGAGTCATTAAATCAGTCATTGACCCTGATCCATTCAGGATCTTAATGAATGAGCCATTGACTCGCTTGTTTTTTTTTTAAACACAGAAATACAGTAAAAAATAGTAACTTAATGAGTGCATAAGTCTGTCTCACAATATGAAAATATTAAGTAAGGTATTCACTAATCATGAAAACAATTAGAAATATCTGGATTTACGTGTGACACTCTCCATATCTTATGAATGTTTTATGTAGCCTGCTAGTTCAGTAACATTTGGCTTCTTTTGAAAAACATGCCTTAGAGACTAAACACACATTATATGCTACTAAACCATCCTATGTCTGATAAAATAAGATAACGTATGACTGAGCAAACAGATTTGAGTATTCCAGTGAGCTGTGTGATAAACGTACAGTGTATATTCGACTATAATATAAACTATGTTTAGTGTACATGGAGTAAATACCCTCATAATTCAGATGCATCATAAATATGGCAAGGTCCGAGATTTGAGTCTCTGTTATTGAAGAAAGAAATATTTATTTATAACCATATTAATCATGATAGTAATAATAATAATCATAATCATAATAATATAATGATTTCATTAATAAACAGTACTGGTTGTTTGAAGCACATTGGATGCATACAGAAAGAAAACTGAAATTTAGAGTACAGATCCAGGACAGCAGAAGTTTCGTCATTTCATTTTAAATAGAATACTTTATATTGGTTTCTTTTTTTTTCTTTAGTTTTTTTTTCACGCTTATGTATTTGGAACAAATTCAAAATTTAAAAAAGAATGAAAGAAAATGAAGACAAACAAAAGAAAACCCCAAATGATAGATTTGTTGTTGCGTAGAGCTTGTGTTGCACATGAAGAGAACCTTTAATATAATACATTTTATATTGAGATGACAGAGGAAGTAGCTTTTGTATATTTTCAGTAGAAAACAAAGGGGCTGGAAGCACACTCACGTACATACACACACACCATACACACTACATGGAGGGTAACTATCACTGAGACAACTAACTTCCATTCAAACTCTTGTGCTTCGGGGATCTGGCAATGATGAGGAAAATCATGTTGGCAGGAGTTCGTTTTTTCCTTTTTTGTGTTGGGAAAAGCAATTGTCAAGATAAGTTTGTCATTTCCATTGGCTTGACTGTGTTTGAATGAAGTTCAAGGGAACTGTGCAGACACAGGTGAGCTGCATAGCTGGGCTTACACCTGCCCTAATATCTAGAGCAGACGACCAGTGTAGATTTGAAGGACATTTCGGATGGAGGAACAAGTGGCAGATACATGCGCTTGAGTTTCATCATAGTTCTGACAATAGACTATAAGCAGACTACAGTTTGCATTGGTTCTCTGCTTTGGGTCGAGGAAGACGGCGAATGACTTTGGTGCTCAGGCTAATGGGCTGAAACAGAGAGAAGAGGGAAGACAACAAGCCAAAGAATACAGTGCAAAAGCTGACATATACCTCACAGCAGGGTCGAAAAAACCAGGATATGTAAACAAGTAATGTCTCGTACGGACTAAAGCAAAGAAATAAACCCAGAGGTCTGGGATCTCTGTAGAATTGACATCTTTTTGTTAGGTTGTTCAGTCACAATCTCTTCCAGAGCAGAATCCGCCACTCGATTTTTAGAGTCCCTGAAACAACACGTCTTCGCCGAAGTTCCCGTCGCTATCTGACCCAGCGAGCTGTTTTTCACAATCCTTCGGGTCATAAAGTAGTACAGTCGCTGAGATAGGAGACACCAGCTTTGTAGAAAATAAAGTTTTGTTCTGAGAGGAAAAATGCAGCAAGGAAGAGTAACATCATTACCTATGGAAGGGAACACATCAGTTCTGTCATGTAACACCTGAGTCCGAGGAAGCGCATGATTTTGCAAAGCTTGGGAATGCTGTCTGTTGAGGTGGGCTATCTGTTAAATGTACCATTCCTTCTCACTGAGCCAAAATACACACTGTAAAAAGCATCAAATCGTGCAGTTGTTATTTCATAGACGTGTTTCTTCCTGATCTGACCCACTTGCTTTCACCAGTGTAGCCTAATGTAGTCAGGTTGATTCAGTCCTGTTAAATATGAAAATGCTGACCTGAATAAAATCGGTAAATTTAGATGTTATCAAAAGAAGCACGTCTTTTTTTTTTTACAGTGCATTTCTTTCCCAGGATAACATACTGCCATTTTCAATATCGATTATATCGTGACACCTCTTTTGAACGTGGGTCAGCTGTTCACCATTTGCATAAAAAACCCCAAAACAAAACAAAGGAAAGTGGTTGTCGATAAAAACCAAAGAGCATAATTCTGCTCTGTCTCATCCAATCGTTTTATGTCTTTTCTGCCATTGTCCTGCAGGGTCATGATAATGTCCGTCGGCCAGCTGGAGTGCTCCTGTTATAAAAGAGAGGTGTCAGCTGGACCGTACAATATCTCCGTCGGGTCCGGCTTCAGAACGAAGACTCGGTTTACCGTGTCCACATTTACAAAGTACTGCTTAAAAAACAAAGACATGTACATAAAAAGTTGAATTACATTCAATAGCTGAACCAAAGATACAGATAAACAGAAACAACGCCACACAAGTGAAAATCTCTCAGTACTTGCATAAATCGCCGCCGAAAATAAACCTGGACCACCATCGAGAAACAAAAAAAGGTACAATCCTTTTTGAAGGGTCGCAAAGTCACAAATAGATATATCCATATATAAATGTTTTTCATACTGGTAATACAATAATACAACATTAGTAAATGGCTACAATCGACATTTGACCACGCTGAGCAGCATGTAATTAGTACAACGTTTAAATATATAAGGATGTGTCACTGAAATGGAGCTCATTAGAAGTATAAAGGTAATCGATTTTTAATAAAACGTTGCTCGCAACCCTATGACTAAACTGGCACATCGTTTTCCACCTCGCAGCGGGCAGGAACCCATTTTCAAGATGGATAGTGAAACTCCTGTGACAATACCGAGAAGACAGCTCCAATTTTCTTAATTTGTAGCCTCATGACACCACATACAAAAGTGTTTACTACACAGCACGGCCACCTCCACAACACTACAATGAAATGCTTTTTGGTAGCCCTGGGCTCCGGGGCCGCCGCGACCCAACACGACTCTATAAAGCCCCCTTCCGCCCGTAACCGCACGCACGCAACACGCACACATCCCAGTAAAACCTGCCGGCGGGCCATTTCGTATTGTGCTACAAACAACAGCGGGATGACAGTGCGTTCCCTACTTCAGACTGACTGGGCTCTGGTGGTTTATTTACATTGTCTTCTCTCGCCCCAATTCATGCGACACCTGAACAGCAACCTGATGTACTATAAGACTGAAATTTGGAGTCCCATGCAAGTTTGCCTGCCTACATGAAGGGGATGAATAACAGCTCCCTATGTTCGAGACTAAAGGCCTTTCCCCCCCGAGGAAGCAATGCAGTTCAAACCTACTGATGGAAGACCCAGCTGTGCCATATATTCAAGGGCTTTGAATGAAGAGGGGCCACATGGAATCGTGTCTGGTGGGTCTTCAGCCTCTCTGCCCGGCCTCCTTGACCCTCCTAGTGCAGGCCGGACAAGGAGGTCTGCGGTGGGAGGGGGGAGGGGGGTGTGAAGGACCAACATGTACACCCCCCATCCCCCCTCCTACGGCACTAATTCATCACTCTGTTGCTAGTTTTGTACATTTTTTTTCTTTGCTTCTTTTTTGTAACATATTTATACATACATATATATCGCTATATAGATATATACACTCATCTTTTTCATATTTTTGAAACCATAAACTTAAAAAAGTTTAGAAAAATAAAAAGTTTTATGACAACCTCTCCTCTTCTCCTCAAACCCGAAAGGCTGTCCCAGGTGAACGCTAACCCCTCTTTTTATCCACAGCTTGGCTGTGTCAGTCTCGCGTCCCCACAGAGATATATAATGCCTTCTCCTGACAGCCTCGGTGTAAGGATTTCCTCTTAACTTCTTTTTGTATTTTTTTTTCATTGACACTTTTCTTCCTTTATCATTTTTGTTCCTTGTAGCTGATGCTCTTCTCCATTGTCTTCTTTCTTTATATTTACTAGAAATGCAAAAGAAATCGAGAAAACATGAGTTAATGCTGCTGAGATGCATGCAGACTGTCTTTAACATGCACATACAGTGGGGTTCAAAAGTCTGAGACCATTAGTGAAAATGCTTCTGTTTTGCATTTTAATAATTTAATACATTTCCATTCAACATTTTAAGAATGGCAGTTTGAAGATTCAACTGAATGATTCATATGAAACAGTGTTACTATTATCAATAATAACAACAGCAATATTTAATAATAGGATTTAAAAAAAATTTCAATAACACATTTTCTACTTCAAATTCAATTATTAGCATAATGATCAACAGAAAATAATAATAATAATAAATGTAAAATTTTTGTCCATTACAATTTTTCTATTCCAAATTATATTATCATTGTAATGATTTGAAGGAAATCCTATGAAATAATACTAATAATATTAATACTAATTGCTACTTACTAATATAATACTATCTATCTATCTATCTATCTATCTATCTATCTATCTATACCTTTACATAGAAACTTTACATTACAAATTATAAGCACATTCAGCTAAAATCAAAAACAGATTTACAGAGGTCACATGATCAGTGTCACAATAAATACTGCAGAATCTGAAATATTATTGATTTTACATCATAATTTACAATTTAATCATAAATGTTTGTTTTACTTTTTGTTTCTTCTAAATCCTGAAACTTAGTTTCCAGGTTTAAATTAGATTCTGAATCCCAGATCTTCAGTGTGATCTCAGACTTTTGGACTTGCATGATCTAAAAGAAACTAATTACACAATAAAGATGAAAATCATGCAGAAGGAAAATATATTCTGATTACATTATCTTCCATGCACAGGCTCAATATCAGAAACAATCCTTGGGTGTAATGCTAAACACACATTGTGGAATTATCCCCCAAATCCCGGATTAGAGTAACTGAAGTGAAAATAGGGCTCAGCAGGGGGTGCGTCTGCTACATTTTTTGCATAATGAGTGAAGCGGATTGATCAGAGGCTCGGTGATATTGTTGTAGTCTGAGGAGGATGTTCAACACCGAGCTGAGAAGACGTCCACCGGACAGGAAGAGAAAAGCGGAGAGAGAGGAGGAGGAAGAGGAGGAAGAGGAGGAGATTCCGGGGTGTCCTGGGGGCTCTCATCCTGACAGAAGCTCTCTAATTCAGGGAGATGTGGTGCCGTGTGGAGGAGCCTCAGAAGAGGGAGCAGGCTGACTTTAATTTTAACATGACTTTGTAGTTCTTCACCCATCCCTGGAGGAGCACACAGATGTGCTCTGGCATACTGATCATGCCCAATGATGGGCCTATGTTCTCTGCTTGGGGCGTAATATCTCTGTAACAGACATGGGAGGCTCCTCAAGTTTTTGCTTGACAAACATGAACAGAAATCGACTGAGGGAGACACGCTTGTAACATGATACATGCTAAGCCTCCTTTTCAACATCAAAGTGCTATCGACTAAATGACAAAACTGACTGCTACTACAGGCAATAAAATAAGTAAATAAGTATATTTTATACTACATTTTATACTATAATTAAAAACAATTAAATAATAAATTAAAAAATTAATATCTAGCAAAACAGAAGACACATAGTTGTAATTTTCCTTTTATTTAGACACAAAAATTGCTACGTATTACTTATTTGTATTTTATGTACATAGCTTTAACTACTGAAGTCCAAAAACAAATGGCTATGCGAGAGCAAAATGTACCAACTGGATTTTAACAGATGAGGTGATTCATATAAGCTGAAAATTTCACAATGTAAGCCTACATGAAAAGCACAGCAAGTACACATTTAATACTACAGGTTATACATATAAAAGATGACTGTGATATGTGCTCACATATATTTAGATATAGTATTATGTACAAAGAGTACAGTTTTTGCTTAAATTTTTTAAAAAAACATTTAAAAAAAATCCCCTGACAGAAGAAAACTGCACAATGAAACAGCACATGGAATAGACACAATTTTAAATGACAGAAAGTTAATGAGGTAACAGCAGATATAATATTAAATTGCGTTATTGTCCGGTGTGACCCAGTTTGGGTCTATTATTGACATAATTCTATGCTAGTTAAGCCGCTGCATTAAGCACGTAAAATAAACAATTATATTACATTATTAACTTCTATGTAATGTTTCAATAAATAAATAAATAAATGCAATACAAAATAGTTTTTTAGCTTATACTCCATTCTGTTTGCACCCTAAAACAGACCTCTCAGTAAATTAACATTTATGCCATCAAATTGAGAGAGATGAAAATCTGCTGCTATGTGGACTGGCCCCTGGCCCAGGGTGCCATCTTACAAATCACTGCATTAACAGAGCTAATTAAACAGGCAATCTTTTAATGGCCCACTGTGGCGTCCATGCAAGACGGAGACTTCCATCTTGTCAATCTGCAAGCTCACACATTCGTTTAGATGACTGCAGACTGTCTCCTCAGCAGTCATTTCATGCTCAGCACGGTGTTTTCTCTCTCTGCCTAAATGCTGGAATTAAATAAATGGGTGATTGAGTCCTAATATAGTTGCTTGATTAGTTTAATTGTCTGAAATAGAGATGGAAATGCCTTAGTCAAGAATATGGTAGTCTTGTGCATGAATAAACTCAATCAGATTAATTTACAATTCTGCATAGATATTTAACAAGAGGAAGTGTGGTTTATACGGTCAAACTAAACGCCACTTTTTAGGACTAACTAAACGAGTGGCTGGAAACACCGAACACAATGTGTATTTTATTTAAAAAAGGCTCATACATGAGCACTCCTCAGAAAATATGAATGCAAGAAAGTCAATTAAAATTGTGTCTCCCACATAAATGAAACTGAGGTCAGAGGGCAGCGTAAATACCTTCCCGATGTATGGAAAAAGGACATAAATTTAAATAGCTCAACAACACACAGCACAGAGTTATTGACTCACATCTGGACATAATATGCTCTCTCCTCTCCGCAGAAAAGGTATAAACAATTTTGATTTAAAGCCTATTATATTCTATTATATAAAAATGCCACCATATATTATTCTTAAGGGTGTACAGTAAGTTTACAAAAGAAAGGACTTTGTACTTTGCATGTTTAACACACAATGGTAATGTTTTCATATGCCACACTTGTTTTTCATTTTTAAATTGATAAACACCAACAACACTTTGCTCAAAGTCAGACATAATAAAAATGTAAAGAAAAATAAGCTTGAATAGAGAAAATCAAATCACAATGTTATTTACAGTGCATGTTAATTCTTTTGAGTAACACTTGTTTTCCATTTCCACAGAGTAGATTTTAGTTTTTGCATTTTGGTTTCTGGTAAACAATAGGTTTGGATGTTTCAAGAAAACCAAAAATTTGCCGGTAGCCATTGACTTCCATAGCATTTTTTTCCTATGGAAATCAATGGCTACCGGCAACTGTTTACTACCAACATTCTTCAAAATATCTTCTTTCATGTTCAACAAGAAAGAAATTCAAACAGGTTTGGAACAACTTTTCATTATTTCTGAATTAACTTTGCCTTTAAACTCCTGTTTGCTGTGGCACCTGCACAGTTTTAGCCACTGTGCAGCTCCCTAAACATTTTTTTTTGCCTTTTTCTTAGAGCCAAGTGAGCCGCATGCTGCAGAGGGGAGCAAGGACACATTCGTTTAGGTGAAATATTATGTTGCGCTGTAGATTTCTCCCTACAAAGGTGGAAAAAAGCAATGCATCTAATCTATGTTTTGCAATAGGCTGCTGTGATTTCACACTCACGGGAGAACGGTGTGTCTGGAGAGGCAGCCACAACAGCTATGGTAATAGACTGAGCAGAACGGCTGTGCCACGCGCCTGGCTGGCCTAGTGTATCTCCAAATGAGATCAGTGGTTATTGACTCAATGCTGTTATCTTTAATCTGTGGAGTAAATTACTTTGGATGCTGCCTCTCTACCCTGGTTTCTTTCCCCTTCTTCTATAACTCCACCCTTACAATTCCATTTGAGGGGTGCAGGCTGCTATTTACTGGGCCGTGTGTGTGTGTGTGTGAGACACGAGGACATGATCAACGCCCTGAGGAACCAGGAATCGAGGGAGGCCCTATTTCACTGGGAGGATTACTGCCACCCCCAACTCTTTCTTTCTCGTTCTTCCTCTCTCTCGTCTCTAAAGCCTGGCATGTCTTATCACAGGTTCTGTATAAAGTGCTGGGCCTCAGGGGAATGTCACCTTGGGGGAAAAAAGTGCTTCTCCATTGAGAAAAGAACGTTGAAGATCATATGGGTGGGCCTTTATAAAAACTGATTGAGAGCTTTTAAACCTCATTTTTTACATTTTCCAAAAAAGTCAAATACAGATCAACATGATTTTTTTTGGTTAATTAATGTCTGGTTGAATATATTTGTATCATATTTATCAAAACTACATATATACAGCCATTCAAAACGTTTTGGTCAGTAAGATTGTTTTTTAATTAATATTTTTATTCAACAAGGCTGCATTAAACTGACCAAAAGTGACAGCAAATACATTTAGAAATGTTAGAAAAAAATTCTACTTCAAAAACATTCTGCACTTTTGATCTTTCTATTCATCAAATAATCCTGGACAAAAAAATAATCACAGTTTCCACAAAATATTAAGCAGAACAACAGTTGTCAAGATTGATAATAATAATAAGAAATGTTAATTGAGCACCAAATTAGAATATTAGACTACACTGTAAAAAATTACTGTGAATTTAACGGTAAAAGACTGTAAAAATGCTACAGTAAAAACCTGTTAAATGGTTAACGGTAAATTCCCCTTCTATATACGGTGAAAAACTGTATTGGACATTACATGTATTGGACATAAATTTTACGGTAGTATACCATTTTTGGAAGTGAAAAATACCATATAATTTAAAGTGAATAACCGTAAATTGACATTCCTAGAATTCCCTGTGTTATATTTCAAATTTGATGTTTTTTTGTTGAAATAACTATGTTTCTTCTTAGTTTTTTCTTATCAGTTTTGTATATTAGGGTTGTGTGTTACACCTAATGTTGTTAAATGAATGTTTATTGCATTATTTCAGTTTCATGTGTGTTACCATGATGGTGTTTAGTGTTTGTGTGAATGACACTGTGCACCTTCTATATATGTTATTATTTAAAAGCTGCTTGTGATGGGCTTTGGTTCATCATGTGACTTTCTCATCACCTCCTGCATTTGGTGGTTATCAGTGAATTACAAAGCTACAAAACAGATTTCAATACTTCAATAGGTTGGTATATTAACATTATATCAGTTAATGAAATTACGGTATTTAACTGTAAATTTAAGTTAAAACCGTAAAACCTAAAACGTTGCTACCAAATTTTTTATGGTAAAATTCCGGCAACCACAGCTGCCGTTTTTTTACCGCAAATTTTACGGAATTTTTTTTACAGTGTATTGTAGAATATTGATACAGTATATTATAGAATACTGATTTCTGAAGAATCATGTGACACTGAAGACTGGGAGTAATGGCTGCAGAAAATTAGGCTTATATATAAAAACAATATTAAATTGTAATAATATTTAACAATATCACTGTTTAACTGCATGTGCACATTAGAGACTACACCTTACCAACCCCAAACATTTGAACGGTTTAAATATATTTATATACTGTATATATGTGTGTGTGAAAATATATTTATAGAAATGTATGAATGAATTATTTTCAGATTTTTGTCCCTTTCCTAATTGTTTCCCCACACTATCTTAAATCTTCCCAATCATATTAGGAAGTCTTAGGCTGGCCTCCCCTCCACATACAGTACATTTTGGACTTGACCAATAATGTCCCAAAGATCTATGACTTGTTATATCTATGACTCAGTTTCCCAATGGATGTGGGATGTTTTTAAAATGTATTTTCAATTTACAAATACCTATAGTCTGTTATATGTCTGTATCTTTCGTAAAATCGTACAATTGGATTAAATTTTTTTTTACGCAGACTGCGTCTTCCATATTAACATAAGCATGATGGAGATTTCAGCAATGAGCGGTAATTGCTCCCCCTGTCATCTCTGTTGTTGCAGTGGGATTCTGGACATCTCATCAGCTAGAGGGTGCAATAGACCGTGTAGTGGGGAAGTGTTCTCTCTTTCCACATTACTGCACTATGTTTATTTACAGAATGCTTTCTGAGCAGCAGAAGCGGCCTTGATTAAGTGTACGCTCTTTATGTGACATCTAACAGATTAAAACTGAAGGAAAGCTTGCTGGAGGCCTTCCTTCATGAATATTTGCTTTGATAGCGGCAGACGTGTTTGTATACAGATTTAGTTAAAAATAGGAAGTTTAAAGATACATTAACGTAATATAATACAAGTACTATACTGTTAGATTATGTTATTGTTAGATATTTTATTGTTATTATTGCATGTAAAAAATAAAATTAGATTTGCGTATGAGGAAACTAACCAGATTTGCTGATTTTATTGCTTTGTTAAAATGAAAAAAAAAACTTTATTATTATTATTTAAACTTTAATAGTAAAATAATAATAGATTATTGTTTTTTAAAAAATATTATTATTCCTGATTTTTTCTTTTCTTTTTTTTAAACTTAAATAATAATAATAATAATTTATTGTATTGAAGAAATCCCATAAAATGCATCTTTAGTCCATCTGTGGAAATGGAATACTTTTAACCAAATACTAAAAAACAAACAAACAAAAAAACATTGACCTCAATCTCTCCAAATGACATACAATTGCAATCATACAGACAATAAATGTTCATTGAGTTATATAACAGTACGTCAAAGTGAAAGAGGGTGTGAGTGACAGAGAATTACTTGAAATGCTTCATGAAGGGTCCATGTAGCTAACTATCAGTTTTAACACTACTACAATATAGTATCGGTAAACAATCATAGACTCCATAAGAGAAAGCCGAAGCTTTGTAAATCAATGTTTATATCCATATTTCCCTTTGATATTTACTGGAGAAAAAATAGTACGGCTATATTAGTAGTTTACAGATAGCATATGCAAACCTTAGAGGTTTTTCTTTTAATATTTTAATGAATAGCAGTCATCGCTACTTCTAATAAGTGGGTGTTCAGTGAGGCCTTTAATGTAAAGACTGCAAATATACGTATGCGAGTCTAGCGCTGCTGTTGTTTTGCTCAAGTTGCTCATTGCTGTGCCATTTAGTAAGGCAAGTAAACTCACTTCCTGGCCCGCTCCCTGTCCACATAAATCAGCTGAGCTCATGCCCATAAATCTACGGCGCGACTAAATGAGAAAACTCATTGGACAGCACCACTCACCCCCCCACCCCCCACCCCTCTCTGTCACTCAGCCCCTCCCCTACTGGACCACACATTTCAATACAAACAAAACAGATTCCAAATCAATAGCCAAGCAACAGAAAGGCTGGATAACCACAGGTTTATAAGAAGAGCTTTAGCCCAAATGTGACTGTTCGGAGAAGGTTCGCTTATGACCCGGAGGCGTTTTGCTCTATTGAACGTAGAGGCGGTTGGGTTGTTTGTTTGTGTTTGTTTTCTTTTGTTTGTTTGTTTGTTTGGATTGATTCTCTCTCTAGTAGGGTGTGAAGCGACTGTAACCTCCTCTGTAAAGGCTAGCCTGCAACATCAAAGATGAAAAAACAAAAAGGACCCAATCAGTGTTAAATAGATTCTTTGGGGTGAACAGTGGTTGAAATTTTCCTCCCTTTCGTCTCAAGTTTGGAAAGAAATTACGCTGTGAATTTCAACTCGGATGGGTGTCAGAGTTCAGAGTTTCATGGATCAACCAGGTAACGACTAAAATAGCCCAATGCGTTTCATCAGTTGCTCTGGATCGAACCTCTCCATCACGGCCGTCTGGCCCTCAGGTTGATCTGATTGGAGACATCTAACACGCACTGCTTTCTCAGACCTCTCCTTAACCGGACTGCAGTAGTGCCCTCCTCTGCTCTTGCCAAATACAAAAAACTTCAAAGGCTCTATGGGCCGTTCTCCTCAGCTCCAACCCTGTGCAAAATACACACGCCTTAAACGTGGCATGAATTCTGTTCTAACAGAGAGCAAAGCAAACTCACTTTTTTTTTCGAACCCTCTGAGGGGCTCATTATTAAATACTTTTTACTTGTGATCTGCTGGTCAAATATGATTTAATGATATTCATTTCATTCTCAGCAGGCTCAGTGCAAGTACTGAGAGGAGTTCTGCTCATTTGAGTCACAAGCGGTTCGGTCCTGGCATCGCTGAGAACTCTGAGTGCCCACTTCGGCCCCCCTGTGGCCCTCGTTCGACCGGAGGAGCGCCGAAGGATATTTGCTATGCCTTAACGTGGCAAATTGAAGTCTTGAGAAAGGGAGGAAAATTTGATAAAAAAAGAAAAGGAGGCAAAAAAGCAACACAGGCCACAGTTTTAATTAAGTAAATGAAGAGGAAAAAAATGGTCTTAATTAATGAAAGCTTTTAGCTAGCAGCTGCACCGGGGAATAGTACGGTTTTGAGAATCACACGGATGTCGACTTGGTAAATTCCAGTCATTTGTCTTAGGCAGAGTGTTTGTCCAATAAGCCTCATGGGCAGGGGGAGGTGGGTGCGATGGAATCGTTTTTTTCTCTTTCTTTTTTCCCCGTCGTTCTTCCTCTATCTCTCACCTTTTCTTTAATCTCCCTCGGCACGCTGCTGCACGCGCTTGATGGTCGTTAATCTTGAGAAAAGTCCCGACCAACAGCCGCAAAAAAACTAATCATAAAGAATTTTCACTTTTTGTGTTCAGATAGGAGTTTGAGAATTTTTCATCTTTGATGTTAGCTGCAAAAGCTAGCTAAAAACAAACATTAACGGGACGATGATCCCCACATTTGCTGATATGCAAAGGAAAGTGTCTCATTTGGAAGGTCTAATCAAGTGTCAGTACGCTGGATTACCCCAATGCATTTAATGAGATACAAAGTGCCCAGGATCCATCTTGACAAACGGTCACATACACATATATCAGCTGATGAGTCTCGGAATATATAAACATATATCCATAGCCCTGACATAAATAATGCAAATGTAAACAAGGTCCAAAATTAACACTTTCCAACTGCCAAATACAAGTATAAATCGGCTTTGGCGAGTAAATAAAACACTTCGCCAGTTGGCCAGTTGCAATCTGTAAGAACGATTCCTTATGTAGCTGAGAAAAGTGATTAAAATAAAAAAGATAATATCATTTACCAATAAATAAATACATAAAAAATTGTTGTGGCTTGCACAGTTGTTAGTTTTTTGTTGTTGTTCTAATACATATGTTCAAAAAGAGCAATAAAATCATATTGTATATGTTTTTATTTATTATTTATTTAAATTTTTTTTATTAAATATAATGTATGTATAAATAAAACTCATTTATGGCTGGTCATTTTGGACCCTGAATATGAATATGATCATGTACAATATTAAAGACTTCAGCCACCCCAACTACATATCTTCAGCTCACAGCACATCCTTCAATCAGTACTATAATATTTACAATTATACTATTCATAATTCAATTAGATTGAACAGAATGCACAGTTATATCTTTCAGCATTATTATAGTTACACTGGACTCTGCCTTGTATGTTGTTGGGGTGCTTGGGTCTGTGTAATGTTAGGGCATGGATGAATATTTCATGCATCACGTTTCTAGACTCACCATAGTGCCCACGCTGTACGTGGCTGCAGGTCCAATCGTGTGGTGATAAGGGTCTGCTGTTGCATAGACTCTGCCATAGCTGCAGGAAAAGGAAGAAACGGAGAGGGCATTGAAGCTTCGAGAAGATGGTATGCTCCAGTGAACGCTGTTCATTTGAACTAGACCCATTTTCACTACACCCTTCCTCCCTCTCTCTTGCCCTCGCTTTCTTTTTGTCTGATAAAAATGCAATCACTGGCTTGCCATAAATACACGGTATAAAGGTAAGAGTGTGTTAAAAGTGATAGGTGCTCTGTTATTGTTTTGGAGTAAAAGTATTTTATCTTATGAGCATGTGGTAAAAGTTATATTGGTCAGAGAGGGAGAAGACACCGAAAAACACAGCAGAAAAGACAAGAAAATGGAAAACAGAAATGAAGAACCAACAGCAGCATTGCACGCTCATTTCTAACATGTGGTACACTTTTATATCCCTATCATACTGGATAAAATATTAAACTCATAATTTTAAAAGATGGAAATTATTTGAGCATTCTTTTATCACAACATAACAATTAAGTGAACATTGCGGTGAATCTAAATAATTGTATTACCTTTGTTTGAGTTTATGTTGCCATTTTTTTTAAAAGTAATCCTCTAATCAAAATGTTGTGTAATTGTTTTTTTATGTTCTCAACATTACTTTCTATGTATACTTTCTATATCATTTATTTTTCGTGATATAATCCCTTTAAACTATCAAAAGCGACCAGGAAGTGACACAATTTTGGTGGAAAAAGAAATCAAAATCAAACACAAAAATCAATCATTTTTAGCAAAGGATTTGATTAATTCTGTGATGGTTTATGCTATTCATTGATACTCTTATTTGAAATATGATTACACAAATATGTATCATTAAAAGTTCAAACATAAAAAAATTCCAAAATATATGAATTAATTTAGTTTTCATGCTTGTGTAAGCAAGTAAATAATCAAGTTTAAATAAATAAATAAACTCATTTTCTATAAATACTTCCTTAAATGACAACATTAGCAAATTCAAACTTTCAAAGTTACAAGGTTCTAAAAGTACTGCAGAACAGGAAGGACCCAGCAAGGAAAGAGATGTGTGGATGCTTTGGATTTTGTGTTGTTGTGCATGTGCATTAAAAAAGCGAGTGAAGGAGGCAGAGAGTTTATGTTCACAGCTCTCTTTATCCTTTTCATGCTCCTTTGCCCTCTCTTGTTTACCCAGGCTGCACTGTAAAGAGGCACAGGGCTGGTGGCGGCGGTGGAGTCTTTTCATTGGTACCGATTTGGAACTAATTCCTCCAAGATGGGCCTTACTTCTTCCTTTATTTATTTATTAACCCCCAGCACTTCCCTTCTTCATTTGTTGACTTTCCCTACAAACACACGCTTGCAAATGAGGGCCTGCGGGGAGCAGATAAGGCAGGCCGAGCGGGGTGCCGAGGGCACAGACTGAGAGAGGAGAAAAGAGGAGAGAGGGGGGAAATCCTGGGCCCAGACATGCTATTACATATGGAAATACTATCGGATCTGACCAGGTTTTTGTTGTCCGGGATTATTACAACATCAAAGGTCAGGCCAGCTCAGTGGAGTGCGAGAGCCGAGCGGAGTGGATTTTAACTGCCTGTGACAGACAGTGCAGATGAGGGTGGCTGGGAATCCCCGTAACACTCCAGCCGGGCCGGGCTACTTAACCTGCAGCTTAACCCGGGCAGCGGGAATGACCCACTCCAAAGTAAACCTGGATAGCTAGTTCCAGTTGTATTCAAAAAGAGTGATTTTTCTCCTTTAAAGTGGTTTCCATTTGATAATTAAGTGATAGTTCACCTAAAACTGAAAATACTGTCATCATTTACTCATCTTCTGTGACTTTCTTTCTTTTGAGGGACACAAAAGAAGATACTGCAGTGTAAAAGATTATGTAAATAAAGATTATTGGAGTATGTTTTACAACAAAATACTATTTCAGTTTTTCTATTTCAAAATGTTATGTTTAATTCAACGTGTTATTTGCTGTTTCTAAATTTTCTGAATGAAAATCGCTTCAACACCATTTTGTTTTTCCTGTGTGTGAAACATTTTCATAACCATACAGTTTTGGTGACTATTTACCTCCATTGTATGGACAAAAAATATATATTTTTAAATATCTTCCTTTATTTTCCACAGAAGAAAAATGTATACAGGTTTGGAACAACATGAGATGAAACACAAAATCATTCATTTTTGTGTTAACTATCCCTTTAAGAAATCTTTTTTTAAAAGGAAGGCTATGCAAATTAAAAATTCTATCATCATTCTGTTGCTCCCATATGACTTTCATTAATCTGGGGAACACTAAAGAATATATTTAGAAAAATGTCCCAGTGTTTGTTTTTGTTCATACAATGGAAGTCAATGGAATCTAATGTTATTTTGAACTCCACTGACTTTGATAGTATGGACAAAAACGTTTGGAAAAAATCTTCAGAATATCTTCTTTTGTGTTCAGCAGAAGAAAGAAAGTTGCGTGAGTAAATGATAAGAGAATTAATACTCTCTTAAGAGGTGAGTTCAGGAGTCTGTGTCATTTAAACACTTACTTTTAAAACCCCTCCGCCATGACATATCAAATTAGAGTGCGAAACGCAGAGCTGGCTTATGTGAAAGCAAGGCGCTGAACGACAAGCGATGCAGAAAGAGCTAGAGAGAGAAAAGGAGAGTTGGAGCGAAAGAGGGGATGCGGGAAGGGGGCTGATATAAGTGAGGTGGAATGCCAGTCTTGTCACCTGCTCTGATGTGGATCTGTGCTTGGCTCTGATAAATCTTACATTATCTGGGCTCTTCAGGCTGGCAGGCAGGGCCGTGCCTTATCGGCACTGACACGCTCAATCTTGCCTAGATTAAACCAGTGCCTGGCCTGATCCAACCTGACAGGGTCCCCACAGGTCCTGGATAAATTACTGACAACCCTGCACCACCTTCGTCTTCACACACACATACACACTCAACCCTGTGGCCTGACGTGAGTAAGCTAAGTGGTTACGAAAATTCAGGTTGAATCAAGTTTAAAGGGCGAGAGTGTATCAAAGATAGGGAAGCAAAGTCTAAATGATCTAATTGAACCCAGTTCAATAAGAGAGCAGATCTGTAAACTCATACCGGGCTTTCAGGGCGGAGGAAAACACTTTTCAGAATGACTTCAGAACTCAAATGCAGTTCAAAGTTGCAGTGCATAATGTCCTGCCAGGCCTTAAAATCTGTTTCCTCATAACCATCATTCTTTGAAATCAGAGAAAAATTTATGATTTTAATCTAAATTTGTCAAATAATGAGGTAAGACCCAAAGAAGTGGCTTGATAAATGCATTTTTTTTCTTACAGTATATTGACAGATTTCTTTTTGAAACAGGGCAGGACTTTTTATCTAAAAGCACTTATATAATTTACTATATAATTATTGCAATTGCAATATAATTTTTTAATTTTATTTCCAAGTTTAAGTAAATGGCTTTTATACTATCACTGTGTGGAAGCCAAAACAAATTCTTTGTCAATATTCATCTTTTTGCTTCATTTCTTTTTTCTGCATTAACCTCAGCAGCCTGAAAAATACATTTTTGTATTTTTTTTTTTTATTGTCTCTGAACCTGGATAGCTAGTTCCATTCGTATTCAAAAATTGCGATTTTCCTCACCTCAAATGGTTTTGATTAGATCATTAAGAAATAGTTCACTCTTTGATATCTCAGTGAAAGGCATTTTTTCATGATACATGGGGGGCGGCAAGAGCAGTTAATAATCCTATTTTTTAAAAAGTTAAAAAATTAAAATAATCCTCTGCGCCGCCGCCGCGAAGCGGTTTTCTGTTATCTATCATTTCACTGGGTGGGGAATTGGCAAATTGGCACCCCTGCTTGCTGAGAAGGTGCCGTGCACAGAAGCTGTGTGAGAAGGGGAAAGGGGAGCGGGGCGCGGCGCGGCGCGGGGGACAGTTCACCTCTGGGTCTCTCCCAAATGGAACGGACGGGGGGGATCCACTGTATAGAGCAGGGGTGGCGAACGTCGGTCCTGGAGAGCCGCAGCCCTGCAGAGTTTTGCTTCAATCCTAATCAAACACACCTGAACAAGCTAATCAAGGTCTGAAGGGTTACTAGGAAGCTACAGGCTTACAAGTTTTCATTAGGGTTTGAGCTGAACTCTGCAGGGCTGCGGCTCTCCAGGACCGGAGTTCGCCACCCCTGGTATAGAGCAATACTCTAATGGAATTAGTGGGCTAAAGTCAGTCACACCTCGACTTTCTTCCAAATAACGCACATTTCATTCATAATATTATAAATACAGCATAGTTCCTGCACATTTTTGCTTTTCTGAATTGTGTGAAATGGCTAATAAAAATAGATAATACTAAACGATTATGTGGTCACCAAGGTGAATTGGTTTAGTCTTGACTTCTGGTCATGAGTGACAGTGTTGGGGGGATGGGAAATGTTTTATTTATTTATTTATTTTTTATTGCATTGCAATTGAAAGAATGGGAAATCTGTTGATTGTCGAGCGCCAAATAAACACAGAGATGGACAGGAAAAGGTCAAAGCCATCAGGTGCCCAATTTAGAAAAAAAAGAAAAGAAGAAAATGAGAAACGAGCAAAAGATAAAGGTATGCAACTATGTTCTCTCTGTATGATTATTACGGTATCCATGTCATGAATGAAGGGCTAATGTTAATTGGTGGGTATAACTCTTAAGTTTGTTAGCCTTTTTGCTATGATGCTTGCTATGCTTATACAAGAATAATTCGGTTTTAACTCACACACGAGATCTAATTTCACCATAATATTGTGCTTTGCAACAAAACTGTTACAAGTTCAGTTATTATTTATTATCATCAGTTGGGTTAACGTTAGGCCCTGTAATTAGCCAACGGAATTTTCTAATCTGTGTAATTATAATTTAAATCTGACTACTTTTCAAATTTGATTTCATAAACCAACATCTCAGACGTTATGTCAAAACGTTATTGGGGTTTCAAATCAAAAAATGACTTTCTGTTACAGAACAGGTCATTGATTTCATACATGTCCACTGTAGAGGACATCAGGACTTAAATCATGTTTATCAGGCATTTTGGGAGACACAACAAGTGAATATGGAAATAAATTATACATCAATATTCCTATGAAATATTAGATATTATTATTAAAATGTTGCCAATTATTACTCCAATTATTACACTTCTTTTTTCATTAAATGTTGCTCCAAGAACACATTAATATGCAAATTAGATACAGTGTATAGTGTATATTTATTTAAGTTCTGATAACTTATACTGTCATATTTTGTGAAGAATTTAGTTCAATGTCTTTTGGCAATGTTGGAGGTGGAGACTGTGCACCTTAAAAAGTGTGTTTCCTGTTGTAATTGCAATAGTTAAATAACTGGATTCTCTTAAGTGTGTTTTTCAAATGTTTTTTTTGGAGGGGGGCGCTCGAAGGGGGTCTCGCCCAGGGTGTAATTCAATGTAGAACCGCCACTGCTAATATACATAGACCCAAATAACCAGTGTTGTTTTAATTGGGTCTTGAAGCATCAACTAAGTAATAAAGGACAGACAGAAAGCACAAGACTCTTACCTGTCACTGTAGGCTGCTGCAGCTGCTGCGGCTGGTTGGGCATATCTGTATGCTGCATAGCCACCCTGTCAATTACATAAGGGCATCCGTCAGACACATGCAAACAGCAGGGCATCGGTGACATGACATTTTTAGAACCATCTGTCTACAATACAACTGGACTGTTCATACATTATCCCATCTCTTTACAGATCCTAACAATGCAGTGAATGCCAAAAGCTCAGTTACAACCTTAAGAGTGCTGCTGAAAAGCCCTGTCAATGCTCACTAAAATCAACGCTGAGTGATTTAGGTGGTATTTAGTTTGCCAATACAGCTTTTTGTGAAGCCTTTTTGTTTAATGGGGAATTGTCAGATTGACTGCATTAGCTCTTCATATAGATCTCGACATAGATGCCTAACAGCCCGAGTCCGAAAGCGAACCATCTGAGCGTCTTCACTTATCTACGCTGAGTGCAGCAATAGCGGTGCAACCAATGGCTTGTCTTTCCAGTGTGCATCAATCCCATCAATTGAAATGGCAGGGCTGGGCAACTATCGATCAGCATGGTAAGTGGCAATCTGGTATAAACAATTAAAATCAGTCAATGTTTGCTTACTGCGAATGAACCAAATGGAAGATTTGGCTGAAGCTATTGAAGGGGCCTTTTAATTAATGTGGCTGGCCAATACGAGTCTCCTGGCTCGATGCCCAGGGGAGCGGTCTTGACACACACAACGTGCTCATCCGTGACTGGAGAACGGCACAAGACAACACTAAATATTGCTTGTATAAGCATTAGATGACATCTGACAAAGCTATTAATTGCTCCATTCAAGCTAGCTATTAATAGGCGCGTTGTAAGCAGCATCAAATTACATTAGCTGAGACTGTTAGCCACAAGAACCGAGCGTCGTCTGCTAGTCTTCTCGGGGTGACGTTTTGTGAATGCTTACACTCCAAACATGCCAAGCTTTAACCAACGGGGTATTTATTTGCTTTGAGCGAGTATCTAAGTGGCTGGGGTGTTTATTGAAGTGTCTGTTTTAATGAAACGTAGCTCCGCTCTTTGTTATTTTTGCACGCTGACATCACTGGTACATTATGTGAATAATCGTGGTGCCAGAGCTCGTGCAGGACTGAGGCATCACAGATACAGGACTGCATGCTGAATTATAGATGCTCTCATTTATTTTTCAGCTCGGGATTAATGTCCGGTGCTACTCTGCTAAGATCAAATGTTTAGCTACTGGAGTCGAAGAAAAATCAGGTCACAGAAGATTGTGTACATGGATTCTGTAGAAGTTACAGCTTCCTAATTCCGGCTCACACAGATGGATTTAAAGGGATAGATCAACTACATATGATATTTATGTCATTATTTACTCAGCTTCATGTAGTTCCAAACCTGCATGCTGCTTTTTGTGGAACTAAAAAAATAAATAAAAATAAAATAAAATAAATTAAAAAAATAATACTTTTTCAAGATTTTGATCATTGCCTGCCATAAAAACACTGTACAATCTCATACCTGACATTTTGGCATTTGGTTAGGAGACATTTGAAAACCAGTAATGTTTAAGGTTACTGATGTCCAACCTGCACCATTAAAGGCATATTTGAGATTCACAGCAGAGTTGAAGAAAACCAGTGAATAACGACTTAATTTACAGCTTTTCATTACACAAAGTCACTTTGTAAGGCTTATACAGTGTTGTTTAAACGTTTAAAAGATCAAAAATACAGTAAATATTGTTAAATATTTTTGCTAATTAAAATAACTTTTCTATTCAAATCTATTTTAAAATGTAATTTATTCCTGTGATTCCTGTGAATTTTCAGCATCATTACTCCAGTCTTCAGTGTCACATGATCCTTCAGAAATCATTCTAATATGCTGATTTGGTGCTCAAGAAACATTTCTTATTATTATCAATGTTGAAAACAGTTGTTCTGCTCAGTATTTTATGAAACCCGTGATACATTTTTGATTTCAGGATTCTTTGTTGAATAGAACGTAAGAAAAAAACATTAAGCATTTATTTGAAATAGAAATATTTTGCAACATTATAAGTGTATTTACAGACAATGTAATGCATCCTAGGTGAATAAAAGTGTTATTATTATTATTTTAAATCTTACTGACCCCAGATTTTTGAGCGGTAGTGTATATATTGAATATGAGTCTTAAGGACTACATTTTCAGTGCTCTTTTAGAGCTTGACAGCACCTGATCACTACAAAATGTCATTGTATGTGAAGAAAACATCAAGTTACATGGTGAAGATCGATTAAATATTCAGCATACAGGTTTGGAATAACATGAGAGTGAGTAATCTTTACTTTAACTATTCCTTCATAAGTTATCTAAACTTCCGGTTACTCGAAAAGTTGATGGGGTGGTCCACAGAGAAGGATTCTGACTTTATTGGCAAGCAAACGTACTACGTGCATTCGTCAAAATCCGTTCGACCGTTATGAGATCTATCTGGGACTGTAGCCACGGACCTGGCTACGAGTTTGCAAACTTGGCGGCAAACATACTATCGTGCATGCCAGGTAAAGGCATTGCAGTTACATCGACGTTTATTTGTCTTGTTTTAGATCTAAATGTTGAATTAATTTCCATTTTTCATGCAGTGAAATAATCCTGGGAAGGGGAAGCATGCTCTCTGATCACCTGACTGACTAATACGTTCTGACGGCCTGTCAAAAACAATAGGGCCTGGGCACAATCTCGGGCTGTAGCGTGAGGCCTTTGGGCTGTATTTAAATGGAAGCTGAGGGAAAGGCGGATCAAACGCGTGCCATAAATTAAAACAAAAACACTGTAACGTCGACTTCATCAACTTGATCAGGCATGATTTTCCACCCACTTAGAGCAAAACCAAGCAGCGGTGGAGATAAAATGTGGAAGAATGAGATGTTAAGTGCGTACGGGGGTTCGTTTTTGGTTCATTCCACACTGTATTCCACATAGAGATCATCTACAGGCTTCAAAGGAAGCCAAGTTGGAAGTGGTTGAGCCATGTGCGATTTCATTGTGCCATGTAACGGTATGCACAAGGGATGCCAACAAGGCTTTTAGTACACCACAAACGGCCATCCTGGTGGATTTGCACATGGTGACCTGAGCTGACCCTTGGCCTTATGAAAGATTCAGCACCAGCTGAACGCGAGCTACGTGAGCGCCATGTCCTCAACGTTGCATTCTTTTACAGAAACAGTGGAAAAAGCATTGGAATGAGGAAAAACAGAGCATACTCACATAGATCTCAGCACCGTAGAAGCCATCTTGGTAAACCACACTGCAAAAACACAACAAGAAATAACAAAACACAATACATCAGTGCCGAACATCCATGGAGTTTCTTAGCGCTGTATAGAAAAGAAAATAAATTATGCAGCGATGCATTCATTCGGCAGACAAAACAATGCACTCCAGACTGTGAGGAAGGGAAAAAATTGAGCAGATTAGGAAAGACGGCCATTTTCTGTGCTTAGAGAAAAACAATGTTGCTTTATAATGGGCTTTGCTCTGTCTTGTCACTGGGGAAAACCAGTAGGGCACGCCATTAGAGTGTAACGCACTTTATAGCACATATAATGCGAAAATGGCCCTTTGATAAGAGCACTTTTAAGTGCTGAATTTTACCTAATAATGGCCTCAGGCTTGGATGGAAACAAAGCGAGCCATTTGCAGATGCTGTATGTGTATGTTCTGGGTGAAGGGGTACTCACGCTCCGTAAGCAGGAATGGGAGGGGGTGGAGGTACGGCGCGGAACGTGTTGTAGACGGCACGACCTCTGCCTCTCAAGTGGGCGCCCCTGTAAGCCACCGTCGCCCCTGTGGTGGGATAGGGGAAGCCTGTCACTGGAAGAAAAGGAGAGAAGAAAGAAGGTGACATAAGCTTTTGCTTCTAAGAGGCACACCTGTCACCGCCAATCGGCTTTCAGTTGGTAGTGTGACAACACACTGTCATCCTAAAATGTGATGCTTTAAAACAACTCCGACGGATGTCAAACGGTGTGTCATGTTGGCACAACACATCAAGCATGGCAGCATGATGCAGCCAGTGATTCTCAAATGGTTTTGCTCCAGGACCCAGATTTGTGGCAACCTGATACAGTTAAAAGTGTGTTTATCCTCCAGAAGTAAAACAAAATGTCATTCAAAATCAAAAGGTGATATTTATTAAAGGTGCACTATTGAATTCTGAGATTTCTGATGATATGGTTGAAACATAAAATTGCACGTTACTTGTGGAGGAAGTGACAAGCTGTTAATTAGTTTCTTGTTATGGCAGATAATTGATAAACGATCAATATTGGAGTTACATTAAAATATTATAATAAATATATTAAAATAGTATGTTAAAAATAAATAACAAAATTACAATACAAATATTAAAATAAATATATTAAGTTAATAAAAATATTAAACAAATGACAAATATGGATTTCTGGGCTTACGGCCAACATTTGTGGCTGGAATATAAAATTGCAAGTTACTTGTGGATCAACTGATTCATCAATATTAAAATTCTGGCTGATATTTATTTTCATGTTAATGACAGATAATTAAAAATGTCTATTAAAATATTATTAAAATAACTATAAAATTATCATTTAACATTTAAAATTCAATTAAAATAATAAATATTTTAAAAATATATTAAATTAATAAAAATATATATATATAAAAAAACAATGTAAATGCTATATTAGAGAATTTTAGGAGGACAACATTATAATGTACAGTATGAAAATTGGATATCCATGCTAAAGATTACATTTAACAGTATAATTAAATATATTTTTAATTTTCAGAGTTTTTAAAGATTAAGCTTTAGTTATCATTACATGATGGCAAAGGTAATCTTAAAAAACCCCAAAACACTAATATCAACTTCTGTGCTATCAAGTGTGGCACAGATATATTGTGCATCTGACGCAATAATTAAGTTACCATGAAGAATTAAATGAGAGCATAAACAGCACAGGCCCAACAATATGCAAAATTATTAAAAATAATCCACACCAAATGGGAAGCACCACACTGCTCTAAACTAAAATTTCCAGGTTTTATTGAATACTTGAATGCAACTGAATACTTAGCATTAATCTGAGCACCTGTAGAACGAAACGCTAAGGCATCCCTTATCTGGGGAAGCCTCTCTATTGTGGTTATCTCTGAAAGCTTGAGCGTGGGGTGTGTGTGAGTATGTCTGGCTGCTCTCCTGCTCTGGAGGGGTGTGTGCGAGGCGGGGAGATGGTAGGTTGTTGTAGGTGAGACACAAGGTGCTGGCACGCAGGGCTGAGAGAGCAGATGGAGAGGATTGTTTAGAGATGCAATCACAGGCTGGCGCCATCCCTCATCTCTCTCCCCAAACACACTTCCCCAGACTCTCGCCACCACTGGGGCCAGCCCCAGCCTGGAGGAGAGCAGGGACAACTCAGGGTCAAGACTGGGGGAGGTGGCAGAGAGTTGAGAGACAGAGAGAGAGAATCAGGCTTTATGCATGTTAAGGAAACATACACGGATGTGAAAGTGAAACAGACAGAATGAAACTTGAAACAGTGTGTGCAACAATAAATAGGTGAAAACATGTCCAGGTCACATTTCACACAGTCTCAGCCACAGATACCTGCAGACTGCCCGCAATCCATTAGATGGATATTGCACACAAAAATGGAAAGCTCTTTCTCAGTTTCACAAGCTCTAATCTGACTGGACGACTAAGTATTAAAACACTTTTTTAGTGACACTTTATAATAGGGTTCCATTAGTTAATGTAAGTTAATGTATTAACTAACATGAACGAATAATGAAGTATACATTTATTACAGTCTTTATTAATCTTTGTTAATGTTAGTTAATGAAAATACAGTCGTTCATCGTTGATTCATGTTAATTCACAGTCCATTAACTAATGTTAATGTTCACAAATTTCAATTTTAATAATGCATTAGTAAATGTTGAAATTGAAATGAACTAAGATTAATAAATGCTGTAGAAGGATTGTTCATTCTTAGTTCATGTTAACTAAAGTTGTTAACTAATGTTAACTAATGAACTTTATTGTAAAATATTAACCCTTTTTAAACAGACTAAATTTCAGACTACATTTTACCCCAAAATCTAAAGAAAAAACAAACAAACATATATATATATTTAAATTTTTTGCTTTGTTATTTTTTCTTGCATCCATGTTTTACTTAATGAGTATGTTTACTTAATTTTAAATTTAATTCAGCATTAATTAATAGAAGTATAGCAAGTACTATTTATTTTTAAGATTTAATAAGAATGAGATTTCTGGTATTACAAAGAACATATAGATTTTGATTTAAATCTTAATGATCTTACACATAGTGTTAGTTTTCTTCAAACATTTATTAATTTATTGACAAAAGAATGCAGGCACATCAAAAAAATAGATAAATACTGGTGCAGGATCCGAAAAACAGCACAAAAATCTAAAGTAAACTGCACATCGTAGATTGAGAAGGAGCTGGATGTTGGAAAACATTACTCTCTATTAAATCCTGTTTATTGGAATTTTCTAAGTGTGCAGTTCCATTCATTTGCACATAATGTTTTGTGACATATGACCTGTGCATGTTCTTGACAGGTTTGAGAGTGTGAGATTCACCCAAATAATAGAGAGAACGAGACATTAGAAAAACATATTTGAGAATTATAGAAAAACCTACATAATGAAAAGACAACATCAGGAAAATGAGCAAAACAGTAAAAAAAAGAAGAAGTGAAATCAAGAACATGTTACACCCAAGCCTCTCTTTAACCTTCACTGAGTATGGTCCTGATGAGTCAATGACAGCGCCATAATTACCCATAGTACTGTGCAAGCAAAACCCAGCCCAGCAGTGCAGCCCACAAAGCTCTCTTTCTCATTTATGCACCGATGACACTATCGCTGTCTACCCTGCGTCTCAGAGGAGCAGGACAGCCCTCTTCAGTTATTTCATGTCCCCAAACAAAACCTGTGCCTCCTCCTGATCATTACTGTACAGACATCAGCCAAGCAGCACTCAGTTAATAGTCAATATGTGTCAAAGTTACCACTTTTAACGAGGTCAGCTGGGTTTATTTTAAGCACATATATGTATGTATATACTATATTTAGCACACTGCCTTGGTGTAAAAACTTCTTCGATTCACATTCAGCAAACTTTTGGCCCTGGGGTTTCGCAAGTGCTGGTATAATTTCCCTTTGACTCTGTTATCTCCTCTCAGACAAACAAACAAACAATAAAACCTCTTGTATGCGACACACCAATCAGTGGTGGAGAGGTACGGCACGGCCCTTCATCAGAAGAAAAAGAAAGACAGATGGCTGAAGGTAAGGCGTTTGCTCTTTCGTTTTGATATAGCGCAGAGCCGTTGGCATTTTAATTTGTCCCTTTTAAGCTATAGAGTCGGTGTTAATATGCCAAACAGTGGTCATCTCTGATATATGCCAGGCCATGGTCAATTTATCCCGAATTCCAGTCATGGGCAATGCTCTTATATTTTCTTTGATTTTGTGTGTGTACATTATGTGTGCCATGACGTACATAAATGTAATCTCATAATGAGCTATGGGTCTGCACGCAGCACCGATTCAATAATAAGCCATAAATCATTCCAGCCAGTTATGACACTCCATAAAGCCTCCGAAACACACAACGGCAAAAGTGTACGTGAGCATAAATCTTTGTAGCCCTCGTGCGCCCCTGTTATTTCAACACAAGAGAAGGTGGAGAGGGTCGAAACCCTTCACATCTGCACATCTACAGTTTAAACTGATAAGGACATTGACACATTGCTGCATCTATCTGGGTTTACACAGGGGCATCTCTAGTGCTGGAAAGCGTCCCGTTGGGCTGCCTGGATGAAGGTGTGGGGGCAATTACATCCCCTACCCCTTTGGGACTCTTTCATTTACTGCAAGACTGGCTCCTTTAATACGGTGCGGCTGGAAATCGCCGGGTGAGGGCCTCTCTCAGACTGCGTGCTATTGTGAAACGTCTTTAGATAATCAGACCACCGATAAACCCATATCATGAGGAAAATTACACCATTGCTAAACTAAAGGGAGTTTTTTGCCTCCCCCGATACTTCTAATATTGTAATTAGACTGCTTAATTTAAATTATGGATCTATTTGAGTGGTTTTATAATTGAAAAAGCTATTTTAAAGAAGTGCACACACATAGGTGCACCATTAAGTGCTTCAATATAAGGCCCCAAATGTACTCTACACAAGTGTGCAACAGAGATGTGAATGCTTGAATATACTTAATATTTGCATACTTCAAGTTGTTACGTTTTTGGGGTGTAGTCGTGGTAATAAACCTAGGGGGCACTAAAGTTAAAGTGCTGAAGGGATGACGCATTTTTGAAGATCAATTTGGAAGTGAGCATCACTCTGATTCCCTCTACAAAAAGCCATAGGATTTTTTTTCCATTGTCTTTTGAAATACTGCTGAGTTTGCAAGTTTATGATTCTTACATGCTGTGTTCATCAACATAATCTTTACAAATGAACACAACTTTTACAAATTTTGAAGCCTAAATACAATCTACAAGTAAGTAAAAATATCTTTATTTCTGAGTTTCTGAGTTTGAGTTAGAGTAGTTTACAAGAGCGTGAGCATGAACACAACAAGGCTGTAAAAGTGGACTAGTGAGTAGTTCTTATGTTCAGGATGATGACATTTAATATCCTCAGCATTAGCAACCACTTTTTTTTCAAGAAACATAAAAAACATTTAAAAAAAATCACTCATGGGGTATTACTTATGCATTTTATGTTGTAGGATAAAACATGAAATTATCTTGAGTTTGTGTCAACCATAGACCTCATTTAAGGGACGCTATTAAACGAATAATTCACCCCAAAATTAAAATTTTGTCATCATTTACTCACCCTCATGTCGTTCCAAACCTGTATGAGTTTCTTTCTTATGTTGAACACAAAAGAAGATATTCTGAAGATTTTTTATTTTGAAGAACCACGTTGTTGGTCCCCACTGACTTCCATAGTAATGACTTCCATCAACTGTTTGATTACCAGCAATCTTCAAATATCTTCTTTTATGTTCAACATAAGAAAGAAACTCATACAGGTTTGAAACGACTTGAGGGTAAGTAAATGATGACAAAAGTTCCCTTTCATGGGAACTTCGAACTGCGTCCTCTAGGGGTCGCTATGGGGAACGCCTCGTCGTGACTCGTATCTGAAGCATACATTGAAAAAACACCAACTCGTTGGCCGGCGACAGCCATGACGTCACTACCGGTGCGACTACAGTATAAATCGGTGCCGGGAGCTACACATCGTTCTCTTCTTCGTCTTCATTGACTGTTCTGTTTGAAGCGTGCATTTTCAAGGAAAAAGTAAGAGCTATCTATTAATATTATGGCGAGCACTAGTAGAGCATTTAGAAGGTGTGTGCATCCGTGTCAGCGCTATTTGACACCAGATGACACACACGATCTATGTGTTGTTTGTTTGGGCGAGGAGCACGCAAAGGGTTACCTGAATGAGAGTTTGGCTAGACTGCAGTGTGCTTACCCCTCTGATTTTTCAATCATGCTGCAGGTCGAGCTCCCTCTCGTTGAGAGCTGGGTTTGTGCTCCCTCAGCCAAGGTAAACTACTGCTAGCGTTCCTGCATTGGAACATGCTGTAGGCCGAGCCCCCTTCTCGACTGAGAACTAGGTGTGTTGCCCCCACAGCTAAGTAAACTATTGCTAGCTGTTCCAGTTTGGAACATGCTGCAGGTCGAGCCCCGTCTCGGTTTGAGAGCTGAGTGTGTTGCTCCCTCAGCTGAATAACTGCTAGCTGTTCCACCATGGGAACATGCTGTAGGTTGAGCTCCCTCTCCATTGAGAGTTGGATGTTCTCCCCCAGCTACAGATTTACTGCTAGCCACTCCAGCATTATAGCCGTAGATATAGCGTCTGGGGATACGCTATTTTTATCTATAGGCTGCCTTTTCAGGGTGCCACGAGAACCCCTAGAACGGTATGCAAGTGTAGTGCACGTTATGCTTTGCCCACTTTTCTAAAATCCACATAAGTGGTAAGTGTGCACGTTATGCTTTGCCCACTTTTCTAAAATCCACATAAGTGGTAAGTGTGCACGTTATGCTTTGCCCACTTTTCTAAAATCCACATAGCTGGTAAGTGCGCACGTTATGCTTTGCCCACTTTTCTAAAAATCCTGTATGGTAAGAGCTACGCGCAAGACTTCGTGCTCTTTTTGAGTGGTTTAAAACCCCGGTTCTGCCTTGGGCACCACTCCCCCTATGTATCCTCTGGATACCTACTTAACAGGGTATTGCTACTAAGGATCTGTTGAGACAGTTCCTTCACCACAAGACAAACGTGCGGTAGCCCCTGTGTGACAGACCAAGACTAGTATGATTCTAGGCTCTTGGTCGTATTCCCTTAAAGGAATCTGTTTCTGATTCCAAGCCTTGAGCTCTACCCCGGGCCCAGGAGTCTGGCCCTAACAGGTAAGTATTTTGGGGTATGTAGCCTAGGCCTTTGGCCGTAGGGAATAACGTCACTGACAGCCGTCTAAACGTCCCAGGGGCAACTCCCATAGCAATATGGTAGAGTTGGTTCTTAGTGCTCGCCATGGTTCTGGCTTGCATTCCCCTCAGCATGGTGGCGTGGGTATACCGTTCCCCCTAGCGACCCCTAGAGGACGCAGTTCGAAGTTCCCATGAAAGGGAACGTCTCGGGTTACTTATGTAACCATGGTTCCCTGAGTAGGGAACGAGACACTGCGTCCTCTAGGTTTCTTGCCATGCTGCGGACGCAAGCTTCAGACGAAGAAGTGAACGATGTGTAGCTCCCGGCACCGATTTATACTGTAGTCGCACCGGTAGTGACGTCATGGCTGTCGCCGGCCAACGAGTTGGTGTTTTTTCAATGTATGCTTCAGATACGAGTCACGACGAGGCGTTCCCCATAGCGACCCCTAGAGGACGCAGTGTCTCGTTCCCTACTCAGGGAACCATGGTTACATAAGTAACCCGAGACGTTTTGGGTGAACTGTCCCTTTCAACTGGATGTGTTGTCATTCTAATAGCTAGTTATAACATTTTATGAGTTTACCTATGTATCTAATTAATGTAACTAATTAAATTGCTCAAATTGATTCTCAGAGTTCTGCCATGACAGTAGTAGACTGTATAAACGTAGAAGACGGCAGCTAGCTAATGCCCGCTATAGCTCCCTCTCGTGGCAACACTGAGAATGCAGTGAGTACTTGTGTTGAAATAAAACTGTCTGGGTTTACGTACTCGTGTACAGTATGTTTTGAGCCAATGATTTTTCTGGATCAGACACACATGGCCTGGAACCAAACATCCCTGAAAATATTTTATCATCTTTATTTAAAACATGAACATTTCTTGCTTTCTACTTTGCATTTTAATCTTATTGGCTGTGTTTGTCCAAACATGCTGCCATGGACCGAATTCACTGGCTGAGAGAGCTGTCAATCAATCAATATTATGTTTTCTGCGCCTTCATGCACATGCTGCCCGTTCGACTGAGCAAGGTAGGAAAAATGACCCTTAGATTACACAATTAAGTTTCCCGCGCACGGTTAGCACCTCAGCCTCGCGTCTGCATCTCTAATTTGGCTTTGACTACCGAGTGCTAGTTAAGAGCCTGAGGGAGAGAGAGAGAGACTGAGGGAAGACGAGAGAAGGAAGATATTGAGATTTAAAGATAGAGTGAGTGAGTAAGGAAAGGGCAGATGGAAAACACCCCAGGCTTAGATGAAGAGAGAAATAGAATTAGCGATATATGTCGAGAGAAGGCTGTGAAAAGCTAGAGGAGTGGAGAAATGAGAGCCAGGGAGGGAGTCTTACGGGGAAGAGAGAAGCCCGACTTCCCTGGAAGAGGTTAAAAGCAGGCAGTCGGCGGCCCTCATCAGTCATTCTCCTGAATGGGATTTGAGGACAATAAACCTGTAGCACCCGGACGAATGGAGACGGAGTGCGCTGTCAGCAGCGCACGATTTATGGTGCCCAATTCCGCTGATCTCCCGCACAGAAACTCGGACTGATAAACAGTGATTAATCACCTTTACATTCGATTTCAGCACCGCCCCCTCCCCCAACAAAGTACATTAAATGCAATCATAATTATTTCACGTGAAAGCTTCCCTGTTTTTTGAACGGTGGGAGGGAAACGAGGGGCAACACGTGGGCATCCGTTTCAGCCATTCCGGAAGATTCCTTATTTAGTAAATGAAATCTATATCTTATTTCCATTTTGTCGCTTCTCCACCGGTCGCCCCCCAGGGAACAGCTTCAGATACGAGTCACGACGAGGCGTTCCCCATAGCGACCCCTAGAGGACGCAGTGTCTCGTTCCCTACTCAGGGAACCATGGTTACATAAGTAACCCGAGACGTTTTGGGTGAACTGTCCCTTTCAACTGGATGTGTTGTCATTCTAATAGCTAGTTATAACATTTTATGAGTTTACCTATGTATCTAATTAATGTAACTAATTAAATTGCTCAAATTGATTCTCAGAGTTCTGCCATGACAGTAGTAGACTGTATAAACGTAGAAGACGGCAGCTAGCTAATGCCCGCTATAGCTCCCTCTCGTGGCAACACTGAGAATGCAGTGAGTACTTGTGTTGAAATAAAACTGTCTGGGTTTACGTACTCGTGTACAGTATGTTTTGAGCCAATGATTTTTCTGGATCAGACACACATGGCCTGGAACCAAACATCCCTGAAAATATTTTATCATCTTTATTTAAAACATGAACATTTCTTGCTTTCTACTTTGCATTTTAATCTTATTGGCCGTGTTTGTCTCAACATGCTGCCATGGACCGAATTCTCTGGCTGAGAGAGCTGTCAGTCAATCAATATTATGTTTTCCGCTCCCTTCATGCTTGTGCTGCCTGTACGGATTGAGCAAGATAGGAAAAACGACCCCAAGATTACACAATTAAGTTTCCCATGCACGGTTAGCGCCTCAACCTCACATCTGCATCTCTAATTTTGGCTACCGAGTGCTACTTAAGAGCCTGAGGGAGAGCGAGAGACTGAGGGAAGACGAGAGAAGGAAGATATTGAGATTTAAAGATAGAGTGAGTGAGTAAGGAAAGGGCAGATGGAAAACACCCCAGGCTTAGATGAAGAGAGAAATAGAATTAGCGATATATGTCGAGAGAAGGCTGTGAAAAGCTAGAGGAGTGGAGAAATGAGAGCCAGGGAGGGAGTCTTACGGGGAAGAGAGAAGCCCGACTTCCCTGGAAGAGGTTAAAAGCAGGCAGTCGGCGGCCCTCATCAGTCATTCTCCTGAATGGGATTTGAGGACAATAAACCTGTAGCACCCGGACGAATGGAGACGGAGTGCGCTGTCAGCAGCGCACGATTTATGGTGCCCAATTCCGCTGATCTCCCGCACAGAAACTCGGACTGATAAACAGTGATTAATCACCTTTACATTCGATTTCAGCACCGCCCCCTCCCCCAACAAAGTACATTAAATGCAATCATAATTATTTCACGTGAAAGCTTCCCTGTTTTTTGAACGGTGGGAGGGAAACGAGGGGCAACACGTGGGCATCCGTTTCAGCCATTCCGGAAGATTCCTTATTTAGTAAATGAAATCTATATCTTATTTCCATTTTGTCGCTTCTCCACCGGTCGCCCCCCAGGGAACAGAGGAGGCATATGGTGTCGTTTAGGCTTGGGGAACTTTAGAGGCATGTTAAGATGACTTGAAAAATTAGCATCCAATAAATCAATCATAATTATTTCACGTGAAAGCTTCCCTGTTTTTTGAACGGTGGGAGGGAAACGAGGGGCAACACGTGGGCATCCGTTTCAGCCATTCCGGAAGATTCCTTATTTAGTAAATGAAATCTATATCTTATTTCCATTTTGTCGCTTCTCCACCGGTCGCCCCCCAGGGAACAGAGGAGGCATATGGTGTCGTTTAGGCTTGGGGAACTTTAGAGGCATGTTAAGATGACTTGAAAAATTAGCATCCAATAAATCAAGCGACACCGGCTCCCCGAGCCAAGCCGCTGAAGTGCCGGACCAGGGTAAATCTGATTTGATGGGATGTTTTGGGAAGGTGTATGTTCACATGGGAGGCATGGAGGTGTATTTGTTGCGATTAGAGAAGGAATCACATGCATGTTTCAGAGCATACTTAGGGGTCAAAGCATGCATAAACATTTTACAAGCACCGGATTGCTTAGCATATTTGCATTTTTACGCGCAGTACATATGCACATCGCACGCATTCGATTCATGTAATGGCTACGTTGGATTGTGCATTTATGTATGCCAGAATCAAAGGAGGGAGGGAGGAAAGGGAGGGGGAAAAAGTCAGATAAAAATGATAAACGACTGCTTTCTGTCACTGATGGTTATTTAGAGTTTTGCTGTAAAGCTGTCCTGAAATGAACAGATTTTAGTCTAATGAGCAAAAAGGCAGGCCGTTAAAGAGCTGCTATGTGCTCAGCACTTCTTCCAAATGAAATACTGTAATACCATTTCCCCCTCATTAGGATGCAAAGGGCTCAAAGAACTCAGGGCAATAAAGAAATCAAAGACCGAGAGGGCAAACAACAGCACAAAAAAGACAACAAGTCAGTCAAACAAAGACAGCTCCTAATCTGCGATTCAGAAAACAGTCCGTACCACTGTTTCATCTCAGTGGGAAATGATGGCCTGGCTGATTATCGCATTGTCAAATGCACCGTGCGGGATGGGAGAACTGGGCCACGATTTAAAATCATCTCTTAAGTGTCTCTCTGAAGCGCCTGTGTCTGAATTTGATCTAGAAATCAAAGCATATCTGACAAAAAGTGAATTAAAGTAAGTATCCGAGCGGGGCCCTGTGACCACAACACTCAAATGCAGTTTACCTGCATAAAATTCAGGACCATAGACAGCTCCCACCACTGGATTCAGCTTCCAGCCTGTAGAGGAATACACAGGGGAAGAGAGAATTAGCTGCGAATGCTTATCGCCTTGACCTGTGGAGTGTTTGTTTCTCGATCTTTCGCCGATTAATTCAAGTAACTGGCGGGAATTTGAAAAGAAACTGTAGAGACTCGGAGGAAAGAACAAAAGAAAAGGAGGAGGAGGGAGAGGAGGAGATGTGATATGACAGGAAAATATTTAAGGCAACATTAAGTTGAAGGAGTTAGGGGGCGGCAATATCGGGGCATTCGGAAGAGTGCGAGCAATATAGGATGCGAAAGAGAGAGGGAGAATGAGAGACAGAGAGCAAGAGAGTAGTGAGTGCTGTCCGGTGTGCTGTCAGTGATAGATGGGGGCTGTAAAATAGCCTCCTCTCACTCCCCATTGGCTGTGACTGAAGTAGAGCTGGGGGGTCTACACTACTGCTGATATATTTGATTATTTTGTTCTCCCTCTCTGTCTCTCTCTCCATTGCAGTCTGAAGGAATGAGCACCAGCGGAAGAGCTCAGGACCCCACCAAGACCCCTGCGCTGAATGAGCCACCTCTCTACCCTGATCCATATCAGCTAAGCTCTCCCCCTGGAGTTCCCGAACAGCGTAAGAAGAGCTGTAGAGGACGAGATCACTCTTTACATTAAGCCCCTTTATTAGTGGGAAACAAAGTGGACATTACATCATTCATATTATACTTGATGATAGTTTAAAAGAGAAGCCCTAAAAAGAATTAGCAAACTTTAAACTGCATTAGATAACAAAATATCAAACCAAGTGGGATTTCCTTTAAAGAACTAAAACATTTCACAAGGAGTTTTTAAAATTATATATATAAAAAAAGATAATTTTATATAATTATTTATAAAAATAAATAATAATGGACCCCACCAAGACCCCTGCGCTGAATGAGCCACCTCTCTACCCTGATCCATATCAGCTAAGCTCTCCCCCTGGAGTTCCCGAACAGCGTAAGAAGAGCTGTAGAGGACGAGATCACTCTTTACATTAAGCCCCTTTATTAGTGGGAAACAAAGTGGACATTACATCATTCATATTATACTTGATGATAGTTTAAAAGAGAAGCCCTAAAAAGAATTAGCAAACTTTAAACTGCATTAGATAACAAAATATCAAACCAAGTGGGATTTCCTTTAAAGAACTAAAACATTTCACAAGGAGTTTTTAAAATTATATATATAAAAAAAGATAATTTTATATAATTATTTATAAAAATAAATAATAATAATAAAAAAAAATAAAGAATTGGGTTATAAATTAAATAAAGAATGAGAATAGCTATTCATAGTTAAATATCAAACCAAATGGGATTTATATTTTAAAGGGCCCACATTTATCAAACAAAACATTTGACAAAAAGATGTTAAAAAAAAACAGTACCAAAAAAATAAAAATATAATTGTATTAAATTATTTATAAAACAATAAATAATTGTGTTTGAAATTAATTAAAAAACATTATAATTATAATTTTTTATAATTATTCATAAAAATATATAGAATTGGGTTTTAAATTATATTTTACATTAGAAATACTGTTAGGGTAAAGCCCTTTTTTGTGCATATGTTGCTTGGTTTGATAATGAAATATTATAAATAGTATAAAATTACATTTGGGGGCACTGAATGTTTTCACGGTAAAAAAAACAAAAGTTCTTACCGTTTGTATATGGGTTGGCCACTTTTTTGTTTGTCATTACTCGTGCCGTTGCATTATTTACCTGTGAAGAATAAGTAGACATAAGAAGCAAAACCCAAATCAAAACACATAAAGAATACAGGCACATATGCCACAGGCATGAGTGTGACAAAAATCTGGTTCATGCTTCTCGGTAAAAAGTAAAAAAAAAAACAACATTCACATGCTCTAATTATCAGTTGAAAAATTATGAGATGCTAAAAATGAAAGCGATCCATCAAGCTCTGATCTTCTGTTTTCCTGCTGGATGTAGGATCTAATCCAGGCTGTTTGTAGAAGAGCTGGATGATGACATCTGGTTCAACATGTAATGAAACAGAGCAACTCTGGAAATGGGCTTTAATGAAACCCAGAGTATATTGGAATTCCCCACTAGCCAAGCTGAGGGAGCTTCCTTGAGGCCTTCTACGCAATTTAATCTGCCACATTGTCTAGACAGTTCTACATATTCCCAGACACTACAATCCTGGGGCGGCGGCTTCATGAGCACTAAATTTAACCTCAGGAAGGAGGAGTCATATTGTACAAGCTCTTCAGGTTACACATAAAAACAGAAAATGAATGAAATCAGAACACTTATGGCAGCTGGTTTATTTGCACTTGCACATGCACTGTAGCTGAACCAGCCTGAAAAAAATCTATATATTTTTTTGAGCTACATGAAACCGTTGTTGATTTTATTATATCATTAACATATAATCTTCACAGAGCTTTCGGCCTTCAAGTAAATAGAAGCTGCACTTGCATGCCTGCTGCCTACACAGAAAATATCCACTCAGGGATGTTACCAAGATGGCCGTCGAGTGAACTGATTTGCCTTAAAGGGGCTTTAGTAACACACAGCAAAGCCAAGCAGCTTGTTGGGAGACGCCAAAGGAATTTAAACATGGCCGCTGGCAACAGAAGCCATGTTAGTATTTCACCCTCATGCTAATTAGCGTTAATAGCTTTCCGTTCCACAGGGCCCATGGAGGTCATTTAGCTTGAAGAAACAACTGGCCTCGACTCTCCCTTGATATATAGGTTTAGGTATTGTTTGTGCATTACATGAATTATCTTAATTGTCCTATAGAAAATCTTAACAGCCCTGTGGAGAAGAGGGGAAAAAAGAGAAAAAAAGACTGTGTCCTCAAGCAAGACATGTGAAAGAAGAAATAAACCTCGGCTGTTTGGGATAAACAAGTGGGATTTAAAGTTACGCTGACAGGCCTTTGATATCTCGAGATGAAAATAAAATGTATATTTTTAGAGATGGAGCATCGGTTAACACACTGTAAGTGATGATAAAAAGTTCAAAAGCTTCTTTAAATACAGTTGCACATACACATCAAAGCAAAAAAGAATAAAATCTGATGGCATGCACATCAAACACACACATACACAATAATTATCACATATGTCACAAGTAATACTTATCCACAAAACCAAAGACACATGAAACATGCAGCATGCACACAGCGAGTGAGCGTTTGGGATGCAATGAGAGGGCGCAAGCATGTTCCATTAAACCGATAGTGCTTATGTTCTCATGGGATGGGGATGGTGAGGTATTGATAGTTAGATTAAGAAAGCACCTCAATTTTGCGTCCCTCTACGATTGTACCGTTTAATTTCTCCCGTGCGCGGTCTGCGTCTATGCTTGTTTCAAAAGTTACAAAACCAAAACCCTGAGATGATGTGATCATAGAGGATTCCCAATAGAGGATGAAAGGGTGGTTGAAGATATTTGAATGGGCAACAAATAAGAGTGAGCGTGAAAAGAAGAAAGAGGAAAGAAGAGAAAGAGGTCATAGTCAGCAGGGTTGCAACTGCTATCCATTAGTAAGAGGTGAAATTAGGACATTAGGGTAGGGCTGCACGATAATGGTTAAATGGTTAATCACGATTATTTTGCACAAATATATTATGATGGTTTTTAAATACAATTATTATTGTTTAATTCATTTTTTTTTATACATTTCATCAGAATTAATGCAATTTTACAAAAGCACAATTTATTTATATATTTTGCTTGCAGATTTAGTCACAGCAAACAACTGCATGAAAGAAATCATACTGATTGTATAACACTTGTTTGAGGAGATCAATAAATTACAAATGACATGTTTGCAGTTTTCAGCTCGCCATTGCTTTTTCCGTAATGACAGAGAGCACATGGTTGCCAGTTTTGGAAGATCAAGGCAACCACTGGTCAGAAAATGTATCGATTTCTGAAAAACAATATCTGATTGGGGGATTTAAATTCTTTAAATCTGGCAACCGCAACCATGTATGCTTCTGAGGGCTTGTTACCAATGCAAGAAAACGCTAATGCCAAATTTAAATCAAATGTTTTCAGGATAAAAAAACAAAGAACAAAAAAACTAAACAACAGCAGGAGAGTATCACAGACGAATGTGCTTAATAAACCGACTAAAGGCAGAAATCATGATCACGATTAAAATACGATTTATCGTGCAGCCCTACTTTAGGGTGAGAGCCACTGGAAAAGAGACAAAGCAATCTAAGATTATAACCAACAATGACATATTCTGCATTTCTTAATATTGAAACATTTGGCATGCATGCATGTGTACATTAGTGCATCTCGCATCTGTCTTGCTGAGTATAAAACTCATTCTTTATAAATTACAGATGTTGCCCTTGTAGTTAAATGATATAAACTAATGTAAGGAATGTTTCCAAGGCCATATAGGAGCTCAGAGGTTTAATGCACACAATCCTGCGCTCTAGCTAGGAAGCGCCTGCTCTGTCCCCACACCCCCACCTCCGCTGTCAGCCATGAGTTATGGCCAACTGCAACCCAAACGCCATATCCGGAATAGCTATTAGGTATGCACAGCAAACAAGAGTGTGGAACAAGCCCTGGTCTTTTAGTTCATACACACTTTGCAAGTACGGCCTAGTAATTGCTTTGGGAGGCCTGTGAGTATTATATGCATACATGTACACTCCATTTCTTGTGTCTGGCATGAATAAAGACCAGCCCAGGAGTCCTTGGCCCGCGAGGAAACAGAAAAATCAAAAAGGAATGGGCCGCAAAATTAATCCTGTTGACATTTTGCGCTACCGTGTTCAACACAGCGCTTGTAGTTTTTCTCTTTTATCATGGATTTAATTAGCTTACACAGCTAGAAAGCTGAGCCACTATCTTATAAATAACACTAACATACAGTACTTGGTCTGTTCCATTCCATGTCTACAGAGGCAGTATAGTAAGGGATCATAGGTGCAGAGGCTGCTCCAAAAGGCAGGCAACCTAATTATGATGCTTGCTAAGATACCTTGTTTTTGGACAAATTTTAAGTCAGCATATTAAATAGATTTTATATAAATGTAAATATACATAAATAAATAATTGTTTCAATAAATATAAAAACGCTGCACATATAATTATAATTATATAATTCAAATATTTGATATTATTAGAAATAGCATGTTCTTAAAAATATATTAAATATAAATATATAATACATATTATTTTGAATACATTTTAATTTGTAATATTTTATAATATATTTGTAATATTTTATTTTAATATTTTATTTGGTAAAATTTCATATAAAGAATAAATATATTTATAATCAAAACTGCTATTGTATACATATACATCAAATTTAAATTGAATAAGTATATATATATATATATATATATATATATATACATACAATATGCTAATATTTTATATAAATTTTTTTTAAAACATGTTATTCAATACTGAAAGGAATCAGTAAAATGTACTTTAGTGCATTTAAAAGTTTATTATTTTCCCCAATAATTGAATGTGCAATGCAATTTTATGCATATTATCATATCAACGTGTTAGCTTTGTAACATGCTAATGCCAAACTCTACTGGAATCCATTGTGAATCAAGCCTCCCTATGTAGGCAGTTCACTAGATTTTGAAACAGAGCCACTGCGTAGGAATTCAAAAGGCCAGCGGGAAACAGGTTATTTGTGAACGATCGGCTGATCTTATAATGCGCGTTGCTTAGGTTGAGTACACTGTGACGGTTTGTTCCAGCAGATTCACCCCTGTGAATCACCTAGGAGGAGGTGAGAGGAGTTCTCCTAAGCAAAATGTCACCCTCCTTTGAGACCAGCAGTGCTGTATGGAAGAATGGCTATATATAACCCGTTTTCTAGCGCAAGACTGGAGACTTAAACAGCTGAATCTTATTACAGTGGGACAGCTCTAAGAGCAGAATCACTGCATGTTGGTCAGACGTTCACTTCTCTGAATTATATAACCGGGCAAGTTGACTCGTACTCAGCTGAAACCGCTCAGTTGTCTCTTGGCGTAGCTACCTTTCCAAAACGAGTCTCGGCTCAGTGTGAGCGAGTGTGAGAGTGTGACGTTTGAGTCACTTTGCGGCTGTGTAAGAGCTGTAATTATTCGGCTCATGAAGGGAAGAGGAGACCTGTGGGGAGGAAGAAGTATGAAGTGACAAAGAACTGCTCTTCCAGCTGACTTACCTTAGAGCCCCGCTCGTTAAAAATAATTTCCACATCCAAAATTTTCCCAAATTGCTGTGGCGAGAAAAGGAGATGGGGAGGAAAAAAAGAAAAGAGGAGAGACAGGGGAGAAAGAAAGAAAGACAGAGAGGGAGTAATTAGAACTCATCTCTTCTGCAGTTTGTCAGGAAACTTGAACACTTGATTGCACAGGGAGCTAAAATAGTAAACCCACCGCTTTCACTATGATCACGCAAGACAAACTTTCACACATCTCCTTTGCCATGATAGAGAAATGATACTGATGAGCACCACTCATCAGTAATGTGTTACTTTAAAAGTAACACATTACAACATTACTCAGTTTCATAAAACATAAAACATTTATGTTACAGTACAACAATTATGTAGTCTCCCACTACTAAGTTACTTTTGCTACTTTTTCCTAATTCATTCAGGAGCAAAACAAGTGACTATTTCTAAGAGTGAATCAATAAATCATTCATGTATTAGATTTGTTCAAAACACTGATTAATTTAGGAACGAGTAGAGTACTATGTTGTTCCGAATTCAGCATGTCTTTATGAGTAAATGAACCATGTACTCGTTTGATAAAACAAGTGGCTGCTATTATGATGATTTTATGCGATTTTAATGTGATTTATGCAATTTTAACATTAAATCAGTTGAACTGTTCAAAAACACTGATTCAGGAAGGAAATGTGACTCTTTTTATAAGCGAGTAAATGAATCACTCATTCGACTAGTTCAAAACAATCATTCACTCAACTGATTTACTCAATAAGACTGATTAATTCAGAAAATATTAACTTTACATGACACACAAAAACTACAAATACATTTTATATATTTCAAAAAGTAACTCAGATCCTATGATGTAAATTTAATTGAGCTGCCTAACCAATTGTACTACATGAAGCTCTCGGCTGGGTCGGGATTCTGGGAAAGAGCAGGACATACTGCTGATGGGAGCAAACTTCAAAAGATCACAGCGGCACCCTGCTGTGTATGCACCAGTGCTCTTAATGACACGATATGGCTTGTTATTTTCTGTGGTGTTTTTGACTGATAAAAGCTGGTCGAAGCCACGGGAGAGGGTATTTCTGGCTTGACTTAACACCAAATGCCCGACTCAATTAAAAAAAGGATAATTGGATATAGAGCAGCCATCATCGGCGATGATAAACCATATATTTGTTTATTATCTCAGTGACGAATACCATCCTCGTAATTACCTGTCACTTCAGTTATTATTTTCCAGCTATTTGCGCTCCGTTCTGTGGTTTTATCTGATTGTCATTCTCACGGCCCTCTGAAACGCCCAATCTCTCATTTTTATTCTTTAATTAGCATTAGCCATGAGGCATTGACCACTCCCTCTGAGATACAGCTTTTTCTGGAAGCTTCTTTCAGACACATATGGATTTGCAGCCTGGTTGCCCTTCGAGGAAAGAAGCTTAAACTTTATTGGCCTTTGACTGAATGCCGCTCATACCTGCGGCCAAAAGGTGAACCCTGAAGAAACAGCGGCCTGATTAGAGGTGATAAACACCACCCTCGCTGCACAAAACACACGTTAACCTCGCCTTATGCTAATCAGGATCCTCCACAACGAGACCTTGAATCAAGCAGGTTTATTTCAATAAATAAATAAACATGCCAGCGCATGCCAACGCAAGGTCACCGCTGCTCTAGCCGAAGGAGGAGACAGCTTCTTTAAGAAGTAATTTGGAACAGGCCTGAATAATTGGTTAGATGGAAGCAGGAGGCTCCAGGGTGCACCGCTATAAATGTGCCAGTAAGCATGACTGTATATATGAAAGTGTAGGACAGCAATTAGAGCAACCGCACAAAGTGACACATGTGATAAAGGTTCTGTTTGCATTTCTCTCTTCCACTTTGGCGGCCGCTGGAGAGGAGTGACGGCCAGCCCGCAGCTCCCCTGAGGGTTAACGGTGCTTAAGCGTTCCATTTAACGTGGCCGGCTTTGGAGATTATTACGGAACGCAGCGGAATGAAAGCAAAACCTTAAGTTCCCCTAATGGGAGGAATGAAAGCAGGTTTTAATTGCTGTCTAAAATGGCTGTATTATTTCATTAAAACTAATTACCCTGTCAAGCAGGCTGCATCGGCTTCATTTCAGCACAACAGGGGAGAAATGGGCCTTCCAGGCACCTACGGCTCAATGGGATTGATCGAGTGCCCGGGTCACTAATAAGGTTAAGAAGAGCCGCCTTTCATCCGCCCAGCCATGGGGAGAACCCGAGGCGGACTGTATATGTACATGTTTGCGGCGAGGAGGAGGCTGAGCATGCCGCTCTGATCTCAAACGGGGGGGAAAAAAAGTGACGCATCGCAGTTCATTTCGGCCAGCTGTTGCTTGATCTACCGCGCTTGTTTTTTTCCAGCCCAATTCAAATTCCGCAGCCAAACCCAAACAGCTGCTACTTGACACGATTCCCTCCATTTGTTCAAATTAAGATGCTTTTTTTCCTCCCGCCATAGCCGGAATCAAATGCCGACATTTGCATCTCAGCGTGAACCTGCTCACGACTGCAGACGATTCGCTCTAAACAAAGTCTGCGGACGCTAATGGTTTCAACCCACCGTAATGGGCTTATGGTATTGCTGAAATATTTCCCAGGGTAGTCATCCATGGGAAAACCAAACTAATCACAGCTAGTCACCATAGGCCCCATCATTGTCACTGCCTTGCAGCAGAGAGCTTTAATAAGAGTGTAGGCCTACACAAAATTAGGATCAATGGGAGACCGCAGTGCGAGACTACTGGTAGTCTACACACTTGATAGGTTGGGAAAACGCTTCACGGGAATTGTTTGAAGCGAGTCAGCTTTGCTGTGAAAACGGAGGAAGAGTAGTTTAAAAAGTGAGTCAGTAGTGTGACATTAAGATGGTTTTGTTTGGAAATTAAGCAGGTATAATTATAAACCCATTACGAAACCATATGGGGCTTCTGCTCTTGTTTGAGATTCTAGGTAAACCTCTGCAGTCCCTTGGGTGATCAATATTTTAGAAGATTCAAACCTCTAAGGGAAATACCGAGGGGAATAACGGTCTATTAATTCAGAATAACAAGGTACCTGTTTTAATCTAACACTAACTTTCCCCAGAGCTGGGGGGCATTTTTATTGCTAGTATATACATATGCACTGAAGTGTAGGATCGCTCAAATCAGTGCAGAGGAGTATTTTGGGAGGAGTCGCACAATTTTGCAGCCTCTGTGTGGAATTGTCATGGTGGTGCTTTAAAACCAATTTCATACACTAGCATTAAATCCACATACTCATCTGTATAATTGCTTTGGATGTCTTTTTCTAATTATAAAATGAGGCTCAAATAAGGTTGGGTAATAGAGCTTTTTAATCGTCGCTCTTTGTTTGACTACAGCCCAAGCCAGTGTACTCGAATGAGGAAAAAGACTTGTAAAATTGCAGTTCTCATAATCAGCTATTCCAAATTGAATTTCCATCTTGCTAAATTGAGAAATCAGAAATGGTTTAGAAAGTTGAGTTAAAAGTGAGTGTGATCTGTGACTGTTTATCTACCATAATCAAAAGAATTAACATTGAAAGATACAAGTCATTCATTTGAAGGTTTAATTTAAAATGTACTTCCGTCTCGAGATTATTGTTGACACAATGGGCTCACAATTACATCTCAAACAGTTTGTGTTATTAAAGTTATGTTAAAACAGGTACCTTGTATATCCTTCTGCCATATTTGTTATATTTTTATATCATTTAGATCTATTATTTATATCTTTTTAATATCTACATTAGATATCAATTTGATCAAAAATACACTATTACTAATATACAATTTAAAAATAAAATTTTCTAATACTAATATTGTGTAATATTATTACAAATTAAAATAACTGTTTTCTATTTTAATATATATCAACACTGTCATTTATTTCTGTATAAATAAATAAATAAAATATATATATTTTTTTGAGAACTATAAAAATGGGGAGAAGCCAAAGGTTTTCGGGTAGCCAGTAAACCCCTTGAGTAAGTGCTTAAGGAGTTTGAAACCATCAGTAGATGGAAATCTTCTCCCCTTGTGCTTCAGTCACTGCTCTTAGACTTGCCTTTTCTCACATTTTTTGGGACTTTAGAGGTGCGCAGCGCTTGTCCATCCCATCCTCTCCCACTAGTCTATCTATGGCACGGTATAATTGCACCCCTGGGTCCCTGAGAGACTTCACAGCAAGTTGCAGCAGTCTCTTCAGACAAACATACACAACATACACACACTTGGTCACACATGTGCCTGTTTTCACATCGGAGCTGTCAGCCAACACAAACCTAATGAGGATAAACTTCTAGTTTTTAACCACAGTGAGGAGCGCTATTAATTATGTCTCCACTGGTGGGACCACTGTGTGGCTCTCTGCTCATCACATCAACGCTGGGCAGAACGGGAGAGGAGCAGAGAGGAGAGGACAGCTTCTCTTAGAGAGAACAAAGAGCGTGAGGAACAGATGTTCTCAAGACTCAGCAGTCAGGCTGCACCCAGAGTCCTCCACCAGTTTAAGTATTACTGTTTGCTATACAGTGCCCTTAGTAAACACAGACTCCGGTTTTTAACAAGCTGGGACCAGCAGCGTTTTTTCTCCTCCTTACGCTGCCTGTAGCCTCCAGTAACAAGCTGCCAGTGTTTAACGCCGCTCCCTTGCTGGCTGTTGATAATTCAAAGGTATGCTGGAGTTTAACTGTATGAGTCCTCGAGTCTTAGAAAGACGGGCACAGATGTTTCTTCGGTTAAAGAAAGCTGCGAGTTGTTCATTAGTTTTGTTTTTATTCTAGCCGAGAGTGCTTACATCTAAACGCAGATTGAGGAGCAGTAGCTGTGGATAAAACGCTAAATAATGACCAACCATTACAGAGCCTGATGCTGCTCTCAGTATAACAATACTTTTTTGATTGAATACCCTTGTTTTAAAAAAACAAGTTTTACTGATCCCTTGTCACAAGCTACATATACAAACAAAAACTAATTTAATGCAGTTAAATCAATTAGCACTTTGTCATGCACTTTCTAGGCTTGGAGGGATAAAATGAAAAATAAAATACTTTGGTTATGCTAAAATATTTAGACTATACTCTGACTATGGAGATTTAGTGTCTACAATTTTGTTCACATTATAATATGCTACTTGGTTGTTGAACTGATCTCAGCTTTTTTTTGCATATAATACATTAATATTAGCTTAGAAAAGCCTTCATATGACATTAATTTATAACATTATGAAATGTCTCTGGCTTCTGGTTCCTTAATAATATTAAAGTTTTTTAAGGAGTTTTAAATGTCTCTTTAGAAATGACAAATGCCATGCAACAATTGGCTTTAGCTACACACACACACACACACACACACACACACACACACACACACACCACGCACCAAATGGCTCTAGCTACACACACACACACACACACACACACACACACACACACATATATATATACACACACACTGCCGTTCAAAAGTTTGGGATCAGTAAGATTTTTTATGTTTTTAAAGAAGTTCCTTCTGCTCATCAAGGCTTTATAAAAAATACAGAAAAATAATCCCAAACTTTTGAATGGCAGGGTATATATACATATATATATATATATATATACACAGTATACATACAGGGTGCGATTTGTGAAAAAAGCAGGGGATGCTTTTGAAAACTTTTTTCTCTGAAATGTATTAATACGACGGAAACTGTATTTAACGTGATCCCAATCTATTAAAAACATTGTAAGTTAGGCCTATTAATTGCAAAGATTTCATTTCCACGGTTATTCAAGCAACAAATAAATTATATAGAGAAAGCAAGCAAAGAACACAGCATCAACGGAGCTTTATGAAACTCTGAATCAGTTAAACCATTGAGTCGCAAAATGTTTCGAATTGCTCCAATCGGATCGCGTATTGTGAATGATTTGATTTGGGGGGGGGAGATGTGAAATTGAAAATTGAATTGAATTGAAAATTGAATTCCCCAGTTTTCATTTGTTAAAAAAAGTCTCATAAAATGTATTTGTTTGGGAATCAGACTACACTGGCCACACTAGGTAACTCAATTAAAATGTTAAATTGGGTTTAGTCCTAGTTTAGTCATTTAGAGGAGACAAAAACAGACTACAACTACAGTATCTAAACAGGTTTTGGACTGTTGCACATAAGATCAATGTCCTTGTCAGAGTTGAAACAGGATTGATAATCAGGCCTTCCTCTGAGATACAACCTGCTGTCATCTGGCCGAGGCCTGAGACTCACCCCGAACATTTGCCGGAGGTCTGGGTCACGGAAGCGGAAGGGAATGTTGGAGACGTGTAACCGTTTGGGCTGCTGCTTCTCCGAAGAGTCTGAGGGCTGTAGCTGGAGTTGAAGCTGCTGAGAGCCGTCTGTCTGCACCACATCGTCCGCTTGCTGAAAGACACACAAGCATAGCCATGTTAGTTCCTACCTCAAATGTCGTCACGACCTGGAAAAAGTGCAGCAGGCAACGGTTACGGGGCGGTGAGGGGGTGGGTGAGCAGGGGGAGATCAGGGCATGCTGGTGGCATATTACAAATTCCCTCTACTCTGCCAACATTTGTATGTGGCGGTGAAGATTAAGGAAGCTGTCAGGAAGTGTGGATACCGATTTAAGAAAAAAAAAAAACCTCTGACATGGGAAGACCAGAGAATGCATTTACTGAGCAGCCGCCTATAAAGACCTGAGGGAGAATGGGAGAGGGAGAGAGAAAGTAAGCGTAAAGATGGTGTGCTCATCTGTCCATCATGTGGAGGAAATGGTAGTGACACAGCTGTGCTCAAGGATGGACTGCTGTCCATGACGCACATTCATCTTTCACCTCACAAGCCCTGACGCTACAGCCTTCATCCCATTCTCACTATTACTCTCGCTGTTCTCTGAGCTTCATAAGACCTCTTCTGACCAGACTCCGACCAGACGCCCTGTCACGCATTGGTGTGCAAAAACTACAGTGGTGTTTCTTATAGAACTCAACCAATATTTCTTTTTTTTTACAGCCAGTATTAATTATTAAACATTATTGTAAGTATCCAAGATGAGAACAATTTTTTAGCTGTCTAAATTTTTTTGCTTTTTTGATAATAAAAAACTAAATATTCTATACACCGTGTCAATAAAAACTAACTATGCATTGTTGATTTAATACAAAAATATTATTTAAATAAATAAGTATATTACAATATTATTATGATAAAATAATATTTACATTATATAAAATACATATATTCATAATATTATGATTATATTATTATTTATTTTTCATTTACAATAACACGTTTTTGTTTTGCATTTTCTGAGCAGATTTCAGAAAAAAAAAATCTGTGGTGTGGATTGTACATACTACACTGAATGTACTCAGAGCTGGAAAATAACCAAAATGTGATAAAATATTTAATAAACACATTTAAGTAGAAAAGTGTGAATAATATCAGTGAAAATATCTGTTTATCTACACCTATGTATATTCAATCACATCAAATATTATGAAACAATACAGAAAGAAATAATAAATCAATATCTATAAAGAAAAATATTATCTAACAAAATGCTCTTGAGGGAGGATCAGGTTAGTGCATAACTGAATTAATAATTAATCCAGACGTGATGCAATGGCTGGCAGATGCAGAAGACTCCTCTGCGTTTAAGAGTTTGTCTTGTTTTTCAGCTATTGTGTGCAGACATGTTCAGTGAAGGAAAAAGCATGGTGAGCGCAGCACCAGAGCGGCAGCCCTTCATGTACATAACGAATTAGAAGAACATGGGAGCACAGATGAAGAGATGATGTCAGCTAAACTTCCCCCAGCTTAGCAGGATCAATGAGAAAGAAGTGCTGAAGGCAGCTACATTTGGCTGGGCCCATAGACAGCTGAATTCTAGAGCACACTCACACTGTAGAGAGAGAAAGAGAGAGAAAGAGAAAGAAAGAAAGAAAGAAATTTGCTCTGTGTTTGCTAGGGTGTCTTGTCGGTTGCTAGGTGCTTTCTTTTTAGCCTAAAACAGTACAATCCACAGTCTTTATGATATTCTCATAGTTACAAATGGCTTGGGGGTTCTTCAGTGTAAGACTATAGGGTATTTTTGCCTATGTTATCATCTGTAAGGTGAAAATTTATCTGAAAAATGTCAAGTGCATTAAAAGTAAAGCAAAAGTAAAGTTGCATGATTTGAGGCATCATTCAGGTCCGCAGCACAAACAGTGAATAACAAGTTAATAATAAAATGTCGTAAATATTGTATGAACAACAGTAGAAGACTTAAATACTTAAAAAGGACTGGAAGTCAATGGAGTATAAACAGCCTGAAAGCTGACACGCTAGATATAGTGAAATGGTTAAGTTTTTGGATCTTATTACGCTTTCAATAGTCAGAAAAGCCTAAAACAAGCTTACACTTTTCACGCATAAAATGAGCACTAAAGTGAATTCTGAAGATTAAAAACTGAAGCTGAAAATCAAAACTTTCTCACACATGATTTCTGTGCATCCCTATTGAATTGATTTTTCAATCATTTTTGATAGTATTGAGATTTATCTGTACATTCCAAGCGTGTTTTCTTGTATTTCATGTACATAGTTAATTATAATAAGTGGGCTGGACAAATTCCCCCTCATTAGGCACAAAACACACAAGAGATATGAATCATAGAAGATGGCAATATATCATGTATTAGGTAATGAAGATATAATGAGATATCTATCACTCCATCCCTTTTCGCTCGCACCCTGACAGAGAAAAATAGAGGAAAAAGGTGAAGTAAATGCAATTATGTAGACACAGCTAAGAACATAATACCAACTCAAATGCAAAAGATTTGGACCTGGAAGGCATTCATTTTTTCACTCATTACAGAGAGAAGGTGAAAAATGGCATGATAAAATATCAGCTGAAATGAGATTTTAAAGTTTAACTCGCTGAACAAAACCATTATTGCAGAGGACATATGTCTTTACAGGGGAAATTACACCAGTAACATGACAGAAGCGACTTTACATTTCTATGGGTTTCAAAGATGTATCTTTTTTTGCAATTAACATAAAGATATAATAAACCATGCAGACAAGCATCTTCTGTGCTTATCTGATATTTATTCAAGCAACCTTACTGAAAGAAAGCTCTACCAAAGGCAATTTTTAGGGGAAACAAACATAAACCCAAGAGTAAAAATATTGATGTTGTTTTGAAAAATGTCTCTGTGTTTATTTTGTCCATATATTTGGTCCAATGTTGTTTTGGCACTGTATGGACAAAAACAATAAAATATTGTTTAAAGTGTATGCTTTAAAGAAGAAAGAAAGTCATACAGGTCTGAAATGCTTAATTGATAACAGAATATTAATTTCTAGATGAAATGTCCCTTTAAACGTGTGTTTAAAAAGCCCCTTTGTGTATAAAAATCCCTATAGATGATTACACTAAATGTTGTGTATAGACAATGCTAAACATACACCCTTCACACGGTCAGTAATCAATAACCAGTTTTATTTGAGAACGATGAAGGGAAGTTTGAACTTTCGCTACAGGTTAGACAGTATAACAACGGCGAAACCTCTGAACCATTAAATGTCGAGGGTCACCAACTTCTGCTTTTTCCATCTGACAACTTCCTCATCTTCTCTAATGCACAGTCTCTCCCAATGGGCCCTCCGGGGTCTCTGTGAGAGGACACCGTGTTTACCAGCACATTGGCACTATCAATCATCGTAGCGATGTAGACAGTCAAGCCCTGTTAAGATAAAGCACACGGGTCGGCTCTGGATCCACACAGCCTGTCGTTCTGCCCCTTGTGTATGCCGCCTGAGGTCGGCGAGCAGCCGAGGCCCGTAGCCCCTGCCTGATGGTGGTAGATGGAAAGCCGAGCAGATGGATGGGCAAGCGGAGGTGCAATTACCCCCTGGTGCCCCCTCTCCCTGGGCTGCACCTCTTCCCGCTCCCTCATCCTCATCCATCACTCCGGTGCCATCGGTCATTCACATGCTCTGTCTGCAGTCGCTCTGGAGAGAGCCGCGCTATCTATCATGTCTAACAGGTGAGTGGTGCGATGGCGCGGACTCGCCCATTACCAACCGGCGGAGCGTAGCCTCTGAGAGCCTCCAATTCCTCGCTCTGCCCAACGAAGTGCTGGAGAGAAGGATGAGGGCTTTGATTTGCTTGCTTTATGGGAACACGTATTGACTAGGTCCTCTCAGATGTAAGTCATCATGTAGCGACGCGGCGCAGCGAGTAGCGGACAGTGATAAAAATGAAGAGAAATCGTAGGGCTGCTTCGCATTCGTCCTGCGCGCTTTGCTTAAAAAGAGGACAATTGTTCCGCCATAACAAGCGCTTTGTAAAACACACGGTCCGGCTCGCTCGCTTGCTCTCGACTAGAACGATATAATCTCTCTGTCTTTATTCGGAGCACTTCCCCTGCTCTTGAGCGAGGCGGCTTGGAGTGCTCTTCTCTGGAGGAGTTGACACCAGGCCAGGAGAGGGAGAGGAGAGGTAAGCGTTCGAGACTCCGCACTCCAGGTTTGGATCTAATTATCTCATCGTCACCGCTAAGCAGCCATCTACAGGGGGTTTGTCTGCGCAATTTGCCTTTTAATTTGTGTTAATTGCATGTTAATTATATTGCAGCTAGCATGGGCTGCATCTGTCTCTTTCAGAGACAAGGTTTCAGAGGGCTTTGCGTTCCCAAGTTCCACAGACGAGGTGAAAAGTAATTAAAAGTGTTCGGTGTTCGAGGTGGAGGCAAACTCCCCGCTCGCTCGGGTTGCCAGGTCGTCCTTTTGAAAAAAATGTTTCAGTGTTTATTTTGTCCATACAATTAAAGTCAATGGGGTTCAATTAAAATATTTAAAATGTGTGCTTTAAAGAAGAAATAAGGTCATACAGGTCTGGAATGCATATGAGTAAATGATGACAGAATATTAATTTTTGGGTGAAATATCCTTTATGGGTAGGAGTGAAGGTTCTCGCTCTTAAAATGTACATTTACTCTAATTTAAAAAAGCACCTTTGTGCATAAAAGAGACACCTCTGTGTCTTAGTTGGGAACAATGAAGGCAAGTTTGAACTCTTGCTACAGGTTATTCAGTATAACAACAATGAATCCCTATGAACCATTAAATGTCGAGGGTCACCAACTTCTGCTTTTTCCATCTGACAACTTCCTCATCTTCTCTAATGCACAGTCTCTCCCAATGGGCTCTCCGGGGTCTCTGTGAGAGGACACCGTGTTTACCAGCACATTGGCACTATCAATCATCGTAGCGATGTAGACAGTCAAGCCCTGTTAAGATAAAGCACACGGGTCGGCTCTGGATCCACACAGCCTGTCGTTCTGCCCCTTGTGTATGCCGCCTGAGGTCGGCGAGCAGCCGAGGCCCGTAGCCCCTGCCTGATGGTGGTAGATGGAAAGCCGAGCAGATGGATGGGCAAGCGGAGGTGCAATTACCCCCTGGTGCCCCCTCTCCCTGGGCTGCACCTCTTCCCGCTCCCTCATCCTCATCCATCACTCCGGTGCCATCGGTCATTCACATGCTCTGTCTGCAGTCGCTCTGGAGAGAGCCGCGCTATCTATCATGTCTAACAGGTGAGTGGTGCGATGGCGCGGACTCGCCCATTACCAACCGGCGGAGCGTAGCCTCTGAGAGCCTCCAATTCCTCGCTCTGCCCAACGAAGTGCTGGAGAGAAGGATGAGGGCTTTGATTTGCTTGCTTTATGGGAACACGTATTGACTAGGTCCTCTCAGATGTAAGTCATCATGTAGCGACGCGGCGCAGCGAGTAGCGGACAGTGATAAAAATGAAGAGAAATCGTAGGGCTGCTTCGCATTCGTCCTGCGCGCTTTGCTTAAAAAGAGGACAATTGTTCCGCCATAACAAGCGCTTTGTAAAACACACGGTCCGGCTCGCTCGCTTGCTCTCGACTAGAACGATATAATCTCTCTGTCTTTATTCGGAGCACTTCCCCTGCTCTTGAGCGAGGCGGCTTGGAGTGCTCTTCTCTGGAGGAGTTGACACCAGGCCAGGAGAGGGAGAGGAGAGGTAAGCGTTCGAGACTCCGCACTCCAGGTTTGGATCTAATTATCTCATCGTCACCGCTAAGCAGCCATCTACAGGGGGTTTGTCTGCGCAATTTGCCTTTTAATTTGTGTTAATTGCATGTTAATTATATTGCAGCTAGCATGGGCTGCATCTGTCTCTTTCAGAGACAAGGTTTCAGAGGGCTTTGCGTTCCCAAGTTCCACAGACGAGGTGAAAAGTAATTAAAAGTGTTCGGTGTTCGAGGTGGAGGCAAACTCCCCGCTCGCTCAGGTTGCCAGGTCGTCCTCCGGAGGACGTCGCGAGATGTTTAGGAGGAGGATTTGATGTCTTTCTTGTACTTGCACACGAACTATGACCCTCTCTCCAGCACTCCGTTTACCAGGATGACAACGGGGAGGAGCTAAGCAACCTGCATTAGAGTTCCAGAATGTGGATCCTGCCAAAAAAGCTAACAGTAAATCCATACGGGAGGATTTTATGGTCAGCTAAGAAGAGCTCCCCAAATTAACCCCAAGTAGGTATACTACTCCCTCTAAAGGTTTATGACAGCCAATTACCACAACTGAAGTCAGGAGTAACAATGTTCCGTTTGCCAGGGTCTGGGATTAAATATGCCAAATAATTTAGTGAATGACAAATGTGGACTATTTATCACTCTGACATACTCTGTCCAGCATTTTTCCAGTAAACATGCATCATATCAATTTTAAATTGAATGTTACTACATGCAACCTGAAAAGAAATGCTAACTCAACTAAAAGAAAAGTTTTCAGAGTATCTGCTGAAAATTTGAAAGAAAAATATATACAATGTATTTTTAGGGCTGACAAAGTTAATGTTTCATTAAGACATTAATGAAATATGCACTTCAAAAAATGCTTTTATTACTTAGATTCATTTCCAGCCAAGATATCTAAAAATTCTTAAGTCAAGAAGGATTTTTTAGACAAGTAATCTTGTTTTCTGTTTAAAATAAGCTTGTTTTGCTTCCCCCATTGGCAGATTGATTTGCTTGTGCTAAGCAAAGACTCACTTAATTTTGACTTGTTTTTTTTGAAAACAAGACAATAATTTATACTTGTCTAGAAAATCCTTCTTGATTTAAAAAACAAGAAACAAGACCAAAAATCTAAGTAAGAAAATATAGATCTATCTATCTATCTATCTATCTATCTATCTATCTATCTATCTATCTATCTATCTATCTATCTATCTATCTATCTATCTATCTATCTATCTATCTATCTATCTATCTATCTATCAGTGTTTAAGTTGATGTATACAATAATAACTTTAATTAAAAGTAATAAAATAATAAATTTTAACATGTTGCTTTAGTACAATGGCAGTATGAAAGACAATTAATTGCATTTTGAAAGTAACATGTTGTCTTAACATCACACGTAATATTTCCTTCACACAGTATAAATATATAGTAGGTCCCTCAAAAGGAGATAATCATATTTGTTGGCCCTGGGAATCGATTTCAAAAACCCCTGCCCTAACACATACAGTATATACTGGATAATCTCCTCTCACTTGTGTTTTCCTGCTAGCCTTCCCTAACACTGGACTACACTCATTCCATACAGCCGATGCACTTCTTGTTTCCGTTCCTGTTGTAGAAGAGCAACTTCCCTGCACTTCACATTCCACAAGGAATGGAGCAGCCAAGCAGCACCAAGAAATAATTGCCTGAACATTATCATACACCACCACATTGGACCTCACATCCAAACCCCCTCCCCAACCGCAACGTCACAGAAGGCTCGTGTTTGCCCACATTCGCTCATGCCCGCGTTTTTTTATGCAGTTGGGTGGGGAATGAGTCCTGCTAAATCGTTTCTATTGCCGCACTCATTCAGTGTTATCTGCAAATCACTTTCAAAGTGCTCAGCTCAGCACTTCCCCCCTTCAGAATGCCCCTACAACCACATAATTGAAACTATCTGATTGGAAAGCTGCCAAGCAGGTAGATTACATCCGATTAGGGCCAAACCAGTGCTTCACTTAAAGGGATTATCTTGAGCCGCTTTATATTTTTTTGTTCTTCTACACTTCTGCCATCCTCCCCTCCGATCCCATCATCCCTCCCTCACACCGAGATGCGAATACAAACCATCACCTGTCATCTAGAAAGAAGACACTGGCCTTTCAGTCTTGCGCAAAGCTCTAATTAATTAGACAAGGTAATCTGACTCGCAACAGGTTTAGCTGGTAACGAATACGGAGGCTTAAAGAGCGCTTATACCTGCAATATTATTAACAACGGCACAGTAAAAACTACTCAGGGAAGACGGCCAAGAATAAGTGCAGGAAATAATGGCATTGCCTTAATAACATAACATCACGCTCCTTTGAGCAGTACAGCTGTGTTTGAGTGAGTTGCAAATCACAGTTTAGACAATCCCACCCAAAGCAATATGACAGTCGTAGTGGAAAACTGTTAGCACGTACCCTAAAGAGAGGTAAGTAGTCTTTTATCGCAGAGTTACCGAGCATCTAGAGTTTGTGCTGTTGTGATCTGATATGTGATCTGATGTGATTACCGTCCACTCTCTGAGGTGTAGTGTTCCTTCTTTACTAATGATCCTCCGTGGGGAGAGAGAAAAGAGGGAGAAAGGGAGAATTTCCCTGGTGGGTTAGGCCAGAGTGACAGTTTAAGTACATCCTCCAATCGAGCCGTGGATTAGCCCAGCCAGAGCTCAGGTGCCTTTACGGGGCCTGTCAGCATCGCTTCTCAGTGATCTGCTGAGCGTGGGATTATATCTACTTCCTCTAAACCACACCACCTCAGAGCTTTACGCATATCCTAATCAGAAAGAGAAATCATATCCCAATTCATCCATCCTTCCCCCCACCCCCAAGGCCAGGAAAACCTTGTACTTCTTTCTGCATTGAAGAAAAGTTTTATGCTCTTTAATTTCTCTTTCCCACTCCTCTCTTATGACCTTTCTCTGGCTGTGTCTCATTTTACTCCCTAGTTCCATATGATGTGAATTAGCAAACTGAACACAAATTTGGGCTCCAGCAAGGTCTTTATCCTCTTAAAAAAATTAGACACTCATGGTGTTTATCAACGACATTAAATATCTTGTTAATGTAAGAAATATAGTAGTTTAGCTACAATAACAACAAAAGTAACTGTTAGAAAGTGTATTTAGATGCTTATGTAGATACTTAGATTTGCAGACAAAGTTGGGACACTTTGGGCCAAATTGTCCAATATTTACGACAACATCTCCAGTGAATACAGTGACTAAATGATGCTAAAACCTTGTATTTTACAAGGCCCATGGTATAGGTTTTTTTAAAAGGATGTGTGTCAAGCCCTGAATCCTTTATATAACATCAAATCAAATGTAAGTGAATAAAATAAAATAAAATAACCTTTAGGGATTTATCTGTCCTTCTGCTTTTTCCCCTATTTTTCCTCCCAGTGTAAGTGAATGGGTTAATCAAAGGCCTATAGGAACCAAGAACGGGCAGCGCAAACAGACAAGACACAACTTACCCACGGGACCGGGTCTAAGGACACTCTTTCCTCTCAGAGTTTCTTGTCATATGCTCAGATAAAGCACTTGGGCAGCACTCGTTAAGTGGTCCATTGAGACGTTTGTGATATTGTTAGCCATGGTAAATGGCTCCATGGGGTTTAAGATATGAAGCCATGTGATAGCCATGGTTTAAAGCTTGATAAAATGGAGAGAGAAAGCAGAAGAACTCTTTAAAAGGAGAAGGATGGTTTTTCTCTCAACGTCTTTTATTTTGTCCTATGCTTATATCTTTGCTTGCACTAGCTCTATAGCTCTTTTCATTCCACACTCTTCTATTTCCTAGCCCCCATTTCTCTTTATCTCAGTCTGTCTGAATGCAGACATGTTAAAAATGGGCCGTTATAGTCTGATCCTGACAACAAAAATGTAAAAAGTAACTCAAAAATGAATAAAAACGTCTTATTCATGGGGTAAAAAATTAACTTTTTGCCATCTCCCAATGGCAATTTACTTTGCATAAATAGATTTACACTTTATAAAACTGTAAGTTGCATTGTTTTTTTATTGAATATATATATATTTTTCACAGCAGGATTGTTTTTGTGAAATAACACAGGTTTTTCACCTTACACTAGATGCAACATAATTACATTGTGATTTTGCTACTCGTATGACTCACATGGAATTCTAAGTAAAATCAAATCAAATATAAAATAAAAATTAAACAAATATTCCATGCTAGTGGCACTCACTGGTATGCTGCTAGTCCCTGTGAGGGAAGGCGTGCTGCTGTCAGTGCCAGGTGGCTCGCTGTGTGTCTGTGTCGGTGTGTAGATAGTGAGGGCTGCAGCATGCTCAGGGACAGGACTGGGCCCCGTGTAGTCCTGCCCAGGATGGGTGTATTCGCCAGGCAACCCGTTCTGAGGTGGAGGGGGAGGATACTGTGCTGGAGCATACGGCTGAGCCATGGCTTCTGGGGGAGCAGGGGCCTCCTGGTTACCCTGGAAAGAAAGAAGGAGAGAGATTTTATCAGTGTTATTCTTACATATCTCATACTAATCCAGATTTTCTGACTCTTCAAGGAACAATGCCTGCAATGAGACATGACATGAGCGATCATCTCAAGAGCCTTGTATGCCTGGGTCGTGATAACACATGAGAGGAGAGAATGGGACCTAATTCTATGATAATGCCAGAACAACTTGCAGAGCAACTACTGCACCTGATAATCTGAACCTGAATCATACATAAGCCTCAGATATTAAAACCACTTATAGTGATTAAATCCAAGCGCTGATTCAGATCCCTGTTCTTGCTGGCAAAAGGAATGTTCCCCCTATACACTTTTCACCTGATATTCAAATGTATTAAGAGTTAAAAGAAGAAATATGTGGCTACCGTACATCTTTCAAACTTCAAAATTAACCAAACACCAGCATGATAACACCATAAATGCAGTCCAAATGACTTGTGCTCTGTGTTCAAAGTCTTCTAAAGCCATACAACAGATTATGTGAGGAACAAAGCAACGTTTAGATTATTTGCTGATAATTCTGACCTCCAGAACTCCAGAGCCTCTCTGAACGAATCAATGAATCAGTGAGTTGAACTTGAGAATTCGATCTTTGAATGACTCTTTTTCTTTGGAGGTAGTTCTTTTAAATGATTTGGACAGATTATGTTCTCAAATTCAGCTCACTCAATAATCTTCAAAAGAAAAGTTTATCAAAGAATAACAACATTTCTGTGTGTTCCTCACATACATCTATCTAAAAACTTACAGGACTTTTGGAGCTTAAAAGATATGGACAAAAATATTACATGAAGATTCACCAAAATTCTCCTTTTGTGTTCAACAGAAGAAAAAAGCATACAAATTTGCAACAAGATAAGGGTGAGTAAATTATTACAGAATTGTAATATTTGGTAGTACTGTTGCTTCCTTCTGAGGCATGATTTTTCTTTGTCTTATCAGAGAAAAGCAGCAGCATCTGAGTTATGTGGGGTCCCGGCTGCTGAATGGCTTTGTCTGGGCCCTATCATATCAGCTTTCAGAGAACATTAGAGGACTGCTTGATCATTACAAGGCAACAAACTTACTTTATAGAGCAGCGCTCGATAGATTTGCACCCGAGCGACAGGGTTCTAAATTGTTCTCTTGGCAAGCAGCATGTGCGAGATCAATTAACTGATAAATTTTTGATTATAACCTTTGATTTAAATTACAGGTTTCTAATACAAACTGCTGTTTCCCCTTTTCACGGCCTCTCTCGTCTTTTTCCTCATATTCACCTCCCTCTGTTTCACTCATTCTGTCTATCTTACGCGTTTTCTCTCGCTCTCTGTCTCCGCGCTGGAATTAAATGAGTATCTACCCCCTCATTTAGGTCTCTGTGTGAAGAAGTGTCTTTCTTTCGCTCTGTGTATCAGCATGTAAATGAATGTGCTTTTTCTTTCTTCTCATCCATTTCTCTCCCCTGAAAAGGATGCAAATGAGATTCTTTACTCTGTTGCTTTCCTGTTCGTTTTGAGTCACCGAAGAACACAATGTTTTCTAATCTTATCAGCGAACATTAGGATGTGGTGGCGCGTCATGTTTCTCTCTTCCTCTGACAGGTGTCATCATTTGTGCTAGTGGAGACTGGCTTAGTGACTGTTCTTGAAGTGCAGCTTAAAGGCCCAATGAGAAATGTTTCATTGATACTACACATGGTCAGATGGATTATTTTAGGGAGCGTGTGTATTGTGAGATGATGAGAGCTGAGAAGTACTCATTTAGACATAATGCAGGTGTGTTAGTGTGTTGATGTGCAAGGGCTGTGTGTGTGTGTGTAATGACAGATGACCTGGCTAATCTCAATGGTAAAACACTGATGTGTGTGTATGTGTGTGTGATGTGTGTATGACAGATGAGGGCTACTCTCTGGGGCAGAGTGCTCTTGTCAGCACAGGTGCTACTCGGTCATCCATACAAAGTGTATTGTGTGTTTTACTGTAAATGTGTGTTTGTGTATTGTATGTGTCTGAATCTTGCTATATAAAAGCTGCTTACCCCGAGGGACTCATATCAACGTATTAATTTTATACAAATTTAGGACCTTGGAGTTTAACCCTGTCCTGAGAGCTCATGGTTAAGAGAGGCAATAACAGTTCCTTTAACCAACCTTTGGGTAATGGGATCTCTCTTGCACTTACTGTGCCTGCTCCTTAATTAATCAAAATCTTATGAGCTTAAAACATAAAACACCAGGCACCCCTGGACACAAACGACTTCTTGTTTGGAACCACCTAAGTATTTTGTACAGACAATAATATTCTTGAATCTGAACTCAATATGAATCGAGAAGGTAAACAGAATGCAGAATTGCATTTTGATTCAGTGAAGTAGAATTAAAACAAATTGAAATTGAGAGAAAAAAATATGCCTAATTCTTTCTTTTCCTAGAAATAAAGAAGAAAAAAAGAAATATATGTATAATGGTTTGTGTAAAAACTGTATAAAAATTTAAATATTAAAATATTATATTAATATTAAAAACATTAAAATAACACGTTTATATAAAACATTATTTATTAAATATAACATGTTTATATAAAACATTATTTATAAAATAATAATAAAAAAATTATTAAAATAACATAAAATTATCAAAAAAGATATTAGAGTAAAACAATATAGTATTAATTTTTTTTTAGAAAAATAAAAATATTAAAAATGCTTATAAAAGAATGATTCAAATGAATACAATTAAAACTACATAAATCTGTGGTGCTTGAGAGCTGTTGGCTCTTGAGGATTCATGTTTGAGCATACGGTCATTTCCCAATCCCATTCTCTCAGCTTTCCTGTCCTTCTCAAATGTTCTATAATATGGGCTAAAAAGCCCATAAATAAAATTACAAAAAGAGAAAATCTCAGCAGAATTTGGTCTCCTCTGCCTTTTCAACCGCTGTCCGTTACAGAAGGCCAATGAAGAGCTGTAGGAAACACAGAGCCTTTCTTTCCCATTTCTGCTTGATTGTTATTAACCTTTTTTCACTGACTAAGCAGCATTAGGCAGCAGCAGCAGCTTTGGCTGGGGAGGGATGCAGTTTAATAGAAGTGGGGAGAAATGCATTAATGTAAATGTAGTGGAAACAATGAGAGGCCCTGCCATTGACATGTTGGCCAACAAATGAGGCTGTCCTCTCAATTAGAGTCAATGCTCCATTATCCAAATGAAAAACGCACTCTTCCGTGGCCGAACGCACGACGGACAGGTGTGGAGGGGTGAGAAGGACTGAGGAATAAGGAAGCCGGAATTTTATTACTTCTCAGTTCTTTCTATCTGTTTGCACTTTCTAACAAGTGTCTCGAAGTTCCAGAAGTTCAAACCGAGACGCTGACGCAACACGCGATGTGCTAAGCATCGATGTACAGTTCCGTTTCGATTAAACATGTACAGTTTGATACACAAACTCACAAGCCCGTACTGCAACTTCAGTTATGTGGGGCACCGAACTCAAGTTTTGACAAGTGCGGGTGTTCTATTGATTAGATGTGGAAGTTTGTCTCTCTGAGTCAACATCTCCGTCCATCTAACTCTGCATCTCTTTCTTTCATCCCACACCTCAAGTTGCACCACCCAGGCCGTGTCTGACTCTCTCCTAGTCAGAGGAAAAAGAGCGAGGCAGCCCATAGCCTGGGGTGGATATTGTAATTCACTAAAACATTAAGCAGTATTGATGCAGCCCCCCCGTCTCAAAGCACCAGTGGGGGTGAGGTCTGTCCAGCGGCCTGAAAAACAGTAGATAAGCATGACAGGGAGGGGTGGTCTTCACTCTGTCTTGGGATGTGGGCAGAAAGCAAGGTGGTGGTGGAGGGGGATCCGGGTGAGGTGCTCGCACGCCCATAAAGTCTGCCGGATATGGCTTTCGCTTGAAATCACCTTTTTATTGTCGTGTGTGTTGACTCCGCACTATGAAAAATTCAGCAAAATGGACGAGTAAGCCACATTTTCCAAAGATAAGATGAAGGATAGAGAACAGCTTCCTTTGCATCTGGCGGGCTATGAGGCGGATGAAACAGTCAGTAATCCAGCCTCCCATTTTCGATGTGTTTTTTCCAGCTCTTGCACCTGCAAACAACATAATGTGCTTTGTTTTCTCCGTTTTACACCTGTGCTGAAGGTGTTTGGTCTCTAAACCTGCCTGGCCTATGTACTTTTGGTTGTTGTTGTTTCTATATGCATTAGGTTTTTTTTCTGGAAGGTTAAGCAAAAATGACCTAAGAGAGCTGACGCCCGATTAGCTCCCATTAGATCGGCCTGTGGTCACAGAGAGCTTGAGTGATGACCTGAGCTTATACCATACTGCACCACAGACGCCGAGAAGATGTGCGGTAAAACCGAACCTCTGGGACTGTCCGTCATCGCAGCGGTCAGAGAGTGACCACTACATGATGTGAGGTTACGGAGAGATGAGAGAGACCGATGAGAGAGAAAAGTTGTGGTGAAATGTCTGAAGTCAGTTGAAAGAGTTCCTTAGAACTCGAGTGCTTGATTCAGTTGAGAAGCCTTTTAAATTCTAATGGAATTCCTGCTAGGATGAAGAAATTCCAATGTTAATTTACTTGAAATTACAAATGCGGAATTTAAGATCATCCAGTAACAGACAGCATTTAATATTATGGTTTATAATATTATATCTTATATTTAACTTGAAAAGGAAAGTTTGTCAAGATAAACTTTGAATGTTGCTGTGATAAGCTCGTTTGGAAAGTTTAAAAAGCCTTGAAATTTGACGGTTATAAGGCAAGAACGAAAGATGGACAATATAATATAATATAATATAATATAATGTAATATAATATAATAGCATAATTTTTTTAACTAGAACAGGAGAGTCAAACAAAAGTTTAAACATTAAAACAAAAATATTAAAAAGTATTATTTAAAATAATGCTATAAATGATTAATTAATACTTTAATAAATTTTTTTCAAATATACATTCATTTAACAATCATATAATTCCTAAATGTATATTTCTTGTAAATCTAGGAAAGTGTTCCAAAAAGAAAAAAAAGAAAAACAACATAAAACATTATTAAAATTAACATTTTGTATTATTAAAATACTCAAATTAATAAATTGATTAATTATAAAAATTAATAACATGAATTCCTCAATGTGTATTTAAAAAAAAAACTTGAACAGAAAAAAATAAAAAAGTTTAAATAGACAGAGAGACAGCTCATTTTCTTTTAAACTGAAACCAGACATAGGCTAATCATGTTAAAATTCTTTGAATTTCAGTTTACATTTCAATTTCTGTCAATTCAAAGGTCTTTTACAATTCAAAGTTCATGAATTCAAAGAGAGTCAATTCTGAAATTCTGATTTTGTCCAACTCAACTGTACATTATAGCAGTGCTGAAAAGCCTTCAGCACCGCGGACAGCTCCCATAATGCACTGGCGTGAGGGAACAGAAGCTTGCTGTAACATCAGAGGTCTGACCTCTCTGTCTTATAACACATTTAATATTCCTATAGGAGTGCACACACTGAATTACACAAATTCTGTTCCATCCTCCATCATACAGTAAAACCCGACATGATTTAAAAATGGCCATTTCTGTTATGAGAAGTGCCAAACCACACAGGAAATACATACAGGCTTCATATAGGGAAGCCAAAACAAACCGTTCATCCTTCATCTTACAGAGGCAGACTGCGAGACTGAACTGAGAACGACGCGGGGCCATGGAGCGGAGAAAAATCACTCGCTATGTGGTTTTGTTTTTGATAAACTTAAATCAGAAATTGATATTTAATACAGCCCTCCACTGCAGCAGCTTTTATTTAATCAGTGCCCTTTCCACATCGTTCTGTAGAATGAGACTCCGATAGCTTAGAAATGTGGAAGACAGAAACGAGAGAGCGAGTGTGAGAGAGAACCGAAGGAGGAGAGAGAAAGATCTCCATCAATATGACTGAAGCCATGCCACACTAAAAACATCCCTCGATCCTTGTCGTCAAATTGTGCCCGTAAATGATGAGCTAAATGGCATTATCCACCCCCAACCCCTATTCCTCCACCCTCAGCCAGCCTTAGAGCCCCAGCCGATGCTCGCTAAATGAATTTATTTTCCTTCCCAATGGGGAGAGTGAGTGGGGCATCCAAGTCATTCAAGCCAGGATTTAACCCTTAGCCTTACCAACGGGACCACAAACAAAAAGCCCAAGATTGCCAATAACTCAAGACTTTTCATCAGTTTCAAAGGGAGGCCTTATGCAATTTTTGATCAACACTGTTGGCAAATGCTTGCGAAAGCTCGACACAAATACGGGAAGGAATAAAAATCCTCAGTGGAGCAGATCACGGTTGCTCACAGATCCGCTTGAAGTTTGAGATGTTTTGCAAGTGAGTTGGACAGGCGTGTAAGTGACTGTCACTAGACCAGAGAGGATAGAAGACGCCGCTACATCAAGAACTACACTAATCTGACCACAGAACAAAACAGGACATTTTTATATGAATCTATTGCCTCAAACACACACATTGTACACACATCAGAGTTACTTATTTCAAAATGAATGGGGAAAAAAACCTGAAAGAAATAATAATAATATCAAAATGTCTGTGCATGTTTACGACAGGTAGTATAAAATTAATATAACTGTGTGGAAAAAATACATAAAAAATATTCAAACGTATTATATATATATAGGTAACACTTTACAATAAGGGTACATGAATAATCATGTACTAATGCCTAAATTAATACTTAATTCATCAAATACTAATGATTATTAACCAGGCTAAATACTCGCTGTGTTAATACATGTGTATTTGATAGTAAGTATAAAATAAATCAAGTGTAAATCAAAATAAATCAATAAAGGGAATTAATAATGATTGTGGGCCCTCTCAAGTAAAGTCATGACAAAATAATGCATTAACAAGATGAGTTATATATATATGCCTCAAACACACACATTGTACACACATCAGAGTTACTTATTTCAAAATGAATGGGGAAAAAACCTGAAAGAAATAATAATCCGTTATTATTATAACAGATCCGTTAGATCAAATGTGTAAAACAGATGAATGACTATCACTAATATTTTGTATTATTCGTTTATGTTTAGTCATAACGTCAGTATTTAGGGTTTGTTTCTGGTGGGACACTTATTAGTGTCGCACTCTAGGCGCTCGCGGTTTGCAGGCATTTTAATCTAATAAATGTTGGCTGCTTTTGTAAAACCGAATTAATAATTAAATTCATGTTTGCATGTGTGTTTTATTGGAAGTTATGTACAGTAATAAATGGTATTATTTTGTCGTTTAATTGTGTATGCTTCAGTTAGCATAAGCTTCTGGAGGTGCCATATATGATGTAAATAAATAATAAAAGAACTATAAATAACCTTTATCGTTGTTTGTTGTACCGGTGGTGTAAAGGAATAAAGAAGACCCTTATAGCATGTTTAATGGTTTTTATTTGATGATTTGTTAATGCATCATTGTGTCATGAGTTTACTTTGAGGGGCCCATCATAATTAACTCATTATTAACTATCCATACACTAACATTAACTCATGGCTTGTTAATGCATTATTTTGACATGACTTTACTTGAGAGGGCCCAATAATAATTAATTCTCTGTTAACAACCTACTAAACTCATCTCATGATTGATTTTATACTTACTATGAAATACACATGTACTAACAGCGATTATTTAGCCTGGTTAAGAGATGTGGTGTGGATTGTTCTACAAATGTTCTTTGTGGATTTTGAGGTTTTATTTTTATTTAGCTGTTATATAAGAGTGAGTGGGGCATCCAAGTCATTCAAGCCAGGATTTAACCCTTAGCCTTACCACCGGGACCACAAACAAAAAGCCCAAGATTGCCAATAACTCAAGACTTTTCATCAGTTTCAAAGGGAGGCCTTATGCAATTTTTGATCAACACTGTTGGCAAATGCTTGCGAAAGCTCGACACAAATACGGGAAGGAATAAAAATCCTCAGTGGAGCAGATCACGGTTGCTCACAGATCCGCTTGAAGTTTGAGATGTTTTGCAAGTGAGTTGGACAGGCGTGTAAGTGACTGTCACTAGACCAGAGAGGATAGAAGACGCCGCTACATCAAGAACTACACTAATCTGACCACAGAACAAAACAGGACATTTTTATATGAATCTATTGCCTCAAACACACACATTGTACACACATCAGAGTTACTTATTTCAAAATGAATGGGGAAAAAAACCTGAAAGAAATAATAATAATATCAAAATGTCTGTGCATGTTTACGACAGGTAGTATAAAATTAATATAACTGTGTGGAAAAAATACATAAAAAATATTCAAACGTATTATATATATATAGGTAACACTTTACAATAAGGGTACATGAATAATCATGTACTAATGCCTAAATTAATACTTAATTCATCAAATACTAATGATTATTAACCAGGCTAAATACTCGCTGTGTTAATACATGTGTATTTGATAGTAAGTATAAAATAAATCAAGTGTAAATCAAAATAAATCAATAAAGGGAATTAATAATGATTGTGGGCCCTCTCAAGTAAAGTCATGACAAAATAATGCATTAACAAGATGAGTTATATATATATGCCTCAAACACACACATTGTACACACATCAGAGTTACTTATTTCAAAATGAATGGGGAAAAAACCTGAAAGAAATAATAATCCGTTATTATTATAACAGATCCGTTAGATCAAATGTGTAAAACAGATGAATGACTATCACTAATATTTTGTATTATTCGTTTATGTTTAGTCATAACGTCAGTATTTAGGGTTTGTTTCTGGTGGGACACTTATTAGTGTCGCACTCTAGGCGCTCGCGGTTTGCAGGCATTTTATTCTAATAAATGTTGGCTGCTTTTGTAAAACCGAATTAATAATTAAATTCATGTTTGCATGTGTGTTTTATTGGAAGTTATGTACAGTAATAAATGGTATTATTTTGTCGTTTAATTGTGTATGCTTCAGTTAGCATAAGCTTCTGGAGGTGCCATATATGATGTAAATAAATAACAAAAGAACTATAAATAACCTTTATCGTTGTTTGTTGTACCGGTGGTGTAAAGGAATAAAGAAGACCCTTATAGCATGTTTAATGGTTTTTATTTGATGATTTGTTAATGCATCATTGTGTCATGAGTTTACTTTGAGGGGCCCATCATAATTAACTCATTATTAACTATCCATACACTAACATTAACTCATGGCTTGTTAATGCATTATTTTGACATGACTTTACTTGAGAGGGCCCAATAATAATTAATTCTCTGTTAACAACCTACTAAACTCATCTCATGATTGATTTTATACTTACTATGAAATACACATGTACTAACAGCGATTATTTAGCCTGGTTAAGAGATGTGGTGTGGATTGTTCTACAAATGTTCTTTGTGGATTTTGAGGTTTTATTTTTATTTAGCTGTTATATAAGTTATATAAGAGTTTACAGGGAAAGAGTACAACACAAAACAAGATCAGTTATTAGTGTATTTAGTATTTTCTACACTTAATGAGGAAGATCAACTAATCTTTTTCCACCCAGTAATGTTTATGGCAAAGCTGAAGATGTAAAAAGCGATTTATTTTAACAACAGTTAAAAAATGATAGTATTAAATTCTTTTAATTTATTTCAAAGTGGGAGTATTTCTTATTCTTTCTTAAAGAGGCTGTTTGTTAATTTACCCATAAATGTTAAAGGGGTGGTTGACAGGTTTTTTTCTAGGCTTGATTGTGTTTATGGGGTGCAGTCTAACATGTTTAAAAAAAAAATTGTTATTTTTCACATAATTTACCTTTATTCTACACCGCTCTGTCCCTTCTCAATGAGTTCCTAGTTTTATGAAGCCCCTCCCTCAGAAATACGCGATGGGCTCAGATTGGTTAGCTGGCCCAGTGTGTTGTGATTTGCTAAACTGCCAGCCTGCGCGTCTAATCGTCACGCCCCTCAGCTTAGTGGCATGTGCTCCGGTTGTATTGTAAACAATGGCGTCATCAATATTGCTTATTAATTTGAGCCCGAATGAAATGCAGAGGACATTAGTGAAGAGGATCGCACATAACCTGTGCAAGCACACAGCTCTAAATGGTATGTTTTTTGTTTGTTGTTGTCTCATACGTTTAGATACACTGTTATTTGTAAATGCTACTGCTTATGTTTGTTTTTAATATACAGTTTTATCCTGATTAAAGCTTTAATACAGCACGGCAACCGCATGCGCGTCCAAGTTTAACGCGTCTCATAGCTATGTGAAAAATATCTGTCTGTCTATACGCATAAAGTGTATAATTGGAACAGTTCATTGTTGGAGCTGAGCTGGTGAGCTGATGATCTGAATGAAAGAGAGATCATAATTAACTCATTATTAACTATCCATACACTAACATTAACTCATGGCTTGTTAATGCATTATTTTGACATGACTTTACTTGAGAGGGCCCAATAATAATTAATTCTCTGTTAACAACCTACTAAACTCATCTCATGATTGATTTTATACTTACTATGAAATACACATGTACTAACAGCGATTATTTAGCCTGGTTAAGAGATGTGGTGTGGATTGTTCTACAAATGTTCTTTGTGGATTTTGAGGTTTTATTTTTATTTAGCTGTTATATAAGTTATATAAGAGTTTACAGGGAAAGAGTACAACACAAAACAAGATCAGTTATTAGTGTATTTAGTATTTTCTACACTTAATGAGGAAGATCAACTAATCTTTTTCCACCCAGTAATGTTTATGGCAAAGCTGAAGATGTAAAAAGCGATTTATTTTAACAACAGTTAAAAAATGATAGTATTAAATTCTTTTAATTTATTTCAAAGTGGGAGTATTTCTTATTCTTTCTTAAAGAGGCTGTTTGTTAATTTACCCATAAATGTTAAAGGGGTGGTTGACAGGTTTTTTTCTAGGCTTGATTGTGTTTATGGGGTGCAGTCTAACATGTTTAAAAAAAAAATTGTTATTTTTCACATAATTTACCTTTATTCTACACCGCTCTGTCCCTTCTCAATGAGTTCCTAGTTTTATGAAGCCCCTCCCTCAGAAATACGCGATGGGCTCAGATTGGTTAGCTGGCCCAGTGTGTTGTGATTTGCTAAACTGCCAGCCTGCGCGTCTAATCGTCACGCCCCTCAGCTTAGTGGCATGTGCTCCGGTTGTATTGTAAACAATGGCGTCATCAATATTGCTTATTAATTTGAGCCCGAATGAAATGCAGAGGACATTAGTGAAGAGGATCGCACATAACCTGTGCAAGCACACAGCTCTAAATGGTATGTTTTTTGTTTGTTGTTGTCTCATACGTTTAGATACACTGTTATTTGTAAATGCTACTGCTTATGTTTGTTTTTAATATACAGTTTTATCCTGATTAAAGCTTTAATACAGCACGGCAACCGCATGCGCGTCCAAGTTTAACGCGTCTCATAGCTATGTGAAAAATATCTGTCTGTCTATACGCATAAAGTGTATAATTGGAACAGTTCATTGTTGGAGCTGAGCTGGTGAGCTGATGATCTGAATGAAAGAGAGTGAGTGAGAGAGAGAGAGAGAGAGAGAGAGAGAGAGAGATGCAGAGCTTGTGCGGAGCAGGGGGACGTGAGGAACAGGATTAAGAACCGCTGCTTTCGAACATCGATTGTGAAACTTGTGAATCCATTAGAATTGTTAGAAGACAGAATCAATATTCATATATAAATATTTTTTTCCATGCACATTCCCCTAGTTTTGACGGCATGGCAACAACTCTTCCTCTTCTCTAAAGCAGCGCAACATGGCCTCGCCCCCTTTGTTGCCTGTTTCCATGGGCGGGGTTTATGTAAATGTCTGGGTTTGTGACGTCACAAACCCGGGAAGTAGCTCATTGTAGTCCCTACGAGTTGTTTTTGTAGGCACTAAACTGCCATAATTTTAGACGATATCTCCATTTGCATTGAACTTTCAGCGTCGCAACTTTGCAGATATTGTTTATGCTCAAACAGCAACATTACACACTAGCCAACGTTAAAAAAGTGAAATTGCAATCAACCACCCCTTTAATTAATGCATTAACTATCAAACATACTGTATACTAACATGTAATTAAGGCTGCCATTATTCATGCGTGAATCCATATGACTCCAGTTGTAGTTAAGGATAGCTCTTCATTAGTTCATGATTAGTTAACAACTTTAATAATCATTATTATTTGATGAATTAAGTATTAATTTAAGCATTAGTACATGATTATTCATGTACCCTTATTGTAAAGTGTATTG
>NW_015505205.1:2804185-2812850 GCF_001515645.1 Sinocyclocheilus grahami | reverse complement strand
TATATATATATATATATATATATATATATACATACATATATATTGCAATATAATTATTTATTACTGTCACAGAAAGTTTGAATTTTCAGCAGCCAGTATTTTCTTCAGTGCTCAAGAAACATTTAGTATTATAATAAATATTATTATCAAAACAGTTGTGCTTCTGCATATTTTTGTGGAAAGCGTGATACATTTTTTTCAGGATTCTTTGACAAATAAAACGTTCAAAAGAGCAGTATATGAAAAAGAAAACAGTTTAGTCAACTAAATATGTGCACAAGAGTAAAATGCTATCGGTAAAAGATAATCTAAAGAAAAACTATATTAAAACAAATTTATTAGAAAAACTTAATTACTTTTCTAAAGTTTATTTTCCTTATCTTATTGGCAAATTTTTATTATTTCAAGTATTTATCTAACAAAACTGAATGAGATTTAGGGTTAAACAACAACAATTTGTCAATGAGGTAAGAAATAAATACTGTATAAAATACAAATATAAAAATAATAATACATTTTATTGTCATTTTTATTACCATTACAGTCACCTTTTTGGTGTATATTGATGCTTTGGCAATATAGTACGTAAAACAATCATCCCAATAAAGTACTTTGAAATTGAAATTGAGTGAAGGGTGGATTTGGGCCGGTCGGGGCCACCCGGTATCGATCTGCTCTCAGCGGAGCGCTTCCATAGCCGCAGGCCTCGTGCCACGCCTCCAGTCTGATTACTGAGAAGCACTCTGCTGGTGCAAATTGGATTGAAAAGCCCCTCCCAAGCATACTTAGGAAATCATTTCCAAGGCTAGGCTGCTGCTTGTATCGCGTCGGCCAAGCACAGGTCCTTCCTGGTGCCCCCGAGTGCTTTGGGCACATATCTTGCGAGAGGCTCTGTTACCGTGTGTGTATTTGTTTGGGTACGGCTAGGATCCCCCCTCTTATTCACAGACGTGATCTATTTTAATCTATGAGTCATAGGGTCCATTTCCCCCTCCCAGCCATTACGCCAATGCATTCATTCTCTTTTCTACTACACTGTCACATACACACACCCACTAGCACTCCTAACCAAGTGTGTGTGAACTCAAGCGTAAGAATGCGAGCTGCTGTGGTGTGTCTGTCTCACCTAGTTGTAACACCGTGACATAAAGCAGGTTTGAAGGGTGAAATTTAGCGCTGTGAGAGAGCAGCAGTCTCTGTGTGTGTGTGTTTTAAAATGGTGAGCACAGCCACATAGTAGTGCTATTGTTTTTTTTTCCAGATGATAAAATCCTCTGTGGTGACAGGAGTGTGAGATGTGTGAGTGATTTCCCGTGCAAACGGCAGATGGGACTTGGGATCAACAGAAGCCCAAAGGTCTGCTGCATTTGAGAGAAGAGCAGGCACAGAGGAGAAGTTGCTGTTAAGTTTGGAGAGTGAGAATTGTTTCCTTATGTAACTGTATCTCTCTAAGACTGACCTAATAATGTGTACCAGATGAAAATGTTATTGCTAAAAAAGATAATAAAACTATCTAAACTTTATTAAAACAACAAATTTATTAGAGAAAGAAAACTGTTTAAGATATTAGGACTTGCTTTTCTTTTACTTTACTTATCTCATTGGCATATAGTTTTTGTCTAGTTTCAAGTATTAATCTAACAAAATTTTAAAGAAAAATAACATTAATTTAAAACAAACTCTGAAAAGCCGAGAACCCTGAAATTTTGCTTCAAGTACTGTAACTTTATATTTTTAAGAATGTTTTAAGGATGTTTATACTTTCACTGGAAAACAATGCAAAAACACTAAATAAATAAAATATGTAGCATTCTAAATGTTTCGATTATGTACCAACTTTACTTCAGATATGTTTTCTAAAATACATTATGAGAAATAAAAATAGAAACACTTGAAACAATTAATATGAGTACAGAGATAAAACTGTAAATACAAAAATGAAAAATAAATGTAATATAACAGTTGTAGGATAGAAAATCAATAGACAGACAGACAGACGATGGCTGGATAGATAGATATATAGATAGATCCAAGATGGATGGATGGATGACAGACAGACAGACAGACAGACAGACAGACAGACAGACAGACAGAGAGACAGAGAGATAGATAGATAGATAGATAGATAGATAGATAGATAGATAGATAGATAGATAGAATAAGATGGATGGATGGATGGATGATAGACAGACAGACAGACAGACAGACAGACAGATAGATAGATAGATAGATAGATAGATAGATAGATAGATAGATAGATAGATAGATAGATAGATAGATAGATAGATAGATAGATAGATAGATAGATAGTAGAATAAATAAAATAGTAGAACGATACATTCACAGACACAAATACTGTTCACACACTTTTGATGTTTAACATTCAATTATGTGGAACCGAAGCAACGTCACAAATGTCACAAAATGCCTTGTCGTGGCTAGTTAAGACAAAAATGATGAGGGACATTATAGGCAGAGAAACAACAACTCACACATGCATGTCCACAAAACCGTACATAAACATACAGCTCGCTCCTATAGATTTCTCTCTGTAAAGCCCTGTGGTGATGTGCACAAGAGAACATCTTAGATATGCAGACATTCAACATTAAAGACAGCACTGCCTCTCTATATCCCAGTAGGTGAACAGTAAGGACGTAGCATTGCACCCGCAGGACCCGAGCACTAGTCTCTATGCCCCCTAAAGCTCCCAGTCAAAGACTAATACAGGGAAGGGGGGCACTTCAAAAGCAGTAAACAACTATTTCTCATATATTCCTCCCTCGGAGCTAGTGTGGATCGTAATATATAAATAAGCTGCTTTATATTCTTTGAACTCTAATAAAGGCAAAATATCTGGAATATTAAATCAAAAGAAGTATGACGGTTCTGTATTAACATTAGGTTTTCCCGTATGTTTAAAACGACGAGTACCACCCCATTTTGTCCAGATTGTGGGAGTTCTAATGTACAAAAGTGTATGGGATAACATACACTCATATGCTGCGATTAGTGTGGACAGCGTAAACAGGAAGCACATCTTTTTTGCTATGGTTAATATTGATGGTTATCTCCAGACTTCAGACGGTGGGAGACACTGGGGGACGATTTTCCCAAAACACAGCAGACATTTAGTCAGTAAACAAAAATATTGGCGGTCTAGTAGGATCCATTTTAATTAGACAAATCACACCATTTTCATTGCTCTCTGCATTCTCCTTTCCCATTCACTCGTTCAAAAATTCTTAAGCTTGCGCTAATCATAGACTCTCGGGGCCCATCGCTCCCTGCGCCCACTGCATGGAATGAGAAACAAACAAATTTAAAAGACTCGAAAATTTGTTCTTCTCATCTCTAATAAAACGGAAAACACAAAAGCTGCCTAGTTCAAGTCAATAATACACTTTCAGGAATCCATGATAAAAACCTAGAGAGAAGGAAAAGAGAGTTCGGCTAGAGTTACCTCAGGTTTAGTGATGACATCCCGCTGACGTTGGCTGTAACCTTCATGTCCTGTTTGAGGTTTTCATTTTAATATCTCAAACTTAACATTGAACTATCAGGTTAATGACTTTGACAAATCTTATAACAACTTGCAAACTTTTGACTTGATTTCAAAGGTCCTCTATGAGAAATAGATTTTTAAAGATATTACTCGTGTTTGGGTTCTCAGAGAGAAGGATAAAAGGACAGTTCATGGTAGCCATTGACTTCCATAGTATGGAAAAAATACAATGTAAGTCAATAGCTAACGTCAGCTGTTTGGTTACCAGCATTCTTAAAAATATCTTCTGTGTCCAGCACAAGAAAGAAACTCAAACAGGTAAATGTAAATTATGACATTTTTGGGGGGGTGAACCATCCCCCTTTATTAAGAGCTGTCTACTGAGTTTTGATTAGGTCAGAGGAAAAAGCTCTAAAGAGGAAAATAAGAAGCCAATCTAAAATTTAATATCATTATTCTATATGTATAATTTGCGACACCAAACATAAAACAATAGTCAATTTCAACAGAACATTAAGGTTAAATTGGAACATGGACAAAAAAGGGGGTAGTGAAGAAAAGAAATGAGAGCGTAAGGCTCATCAGCATATCTGTATCTGTCATCTTGACATGGTTATAATTCCACTGTCACATTTGTTTTGCCCAATCAACATGGTTTCACATTATACACATGCCAACACATATTTGAATGCAAAAACATTCAAACATTTGGCTGAACTCTATGTCCAGTTAGTCTAGGCACAGCTTTGTCCATCTTTCTTTTTCTTTCTTCCTCCGTCTACTGACCTACTATTCCCAGCCCCTACCTGAGCGGCTTCATGATACCGCTCTAATTCGTTTTGTCCCTTGACAACAGTTTTTAATAACTTTTATTAATTAGGGCTGTCCTATGGCCTGTCAGCTGGAATATTATTTTATTCAGGGACCATTAGGCTGTCTGTTACCCCTGTGAGGTGTGTGTGTGTGTGTGTGTGAAAGAGAAGAAACTGCTTCAGTGAATGTCATCAGCATACATCACTTCTGAAGTGACATTATTGCTCATACAGACCCAGACAAAATCTGCAGCCCTTACGTATTTTCTATGTCCATTTTAGATGAAAATTTGTTCAATTCTGCTTAAAAAAATAGTGTAGAGTCCCATACATGCATATAGGCTTATTTGCGCACACATAATCATAGTATGGCTCATAATTAACGAAGTGAATCGCATTTTAGGCATTATCCCTTAATGAAATGACATTCTCCTGCTGAAAATCTAGCATGGCCCTGTTCTAATCGTAACTTGCTGCAAGCCTGTGTTTGTTCCTCTGGCTGATTTAAATTTCTACAGCGCTCATCGCCGCAGTGTTTGAGTAACTCTGTAATTGAACTGTAGAACAAGAGGCGAAAACATCGTCTGTACCGACGTGGGATTCAACATGATGCCGCGAGCCATCGTCAGCTCACCTCGGCGATATCAGATGTCATTCAGTCGTACAAAAAAATCGCTTGCAATAAAGAAGCCGGAGATTTGCAGGCATTATACTCCTGACGTGAAGTGGATCTGATGGTCTCAGAACATGAGACGGAGTGTGCTACACCGCAGGGGATGAACTGTCCTAGAACACTAAATTGGTATCAGTGGCAGGGCAAGGTGTAATAAGAACTTCTGGCTTTGAAACCGTCTCAAAGTTCACATCATTCTGCCATCAGTTGACTAAACTGTTGAAGTAAACAAGTCCAGTGTCTTCAAGAATAGTGTTGCATGACCTGCAGGAAACAAATACTTTAAGAATGCAACTTTCAAAACAAGGGATCTTTGATAAGTTACTATAATTATATCAAAAAAAGTTTTTTCAATATGAAAGGCATACAGATGTTTCCTCCCAATATCCAGAAAATGTCTGTATTGTTATTTTCAAACAAAAATCTATGGTGATCACATTCTGTCAAGATAGAAAAAATTGATTCATGATTTGAACCTGGGTCTCATTGCACTCTATACTCAAACTGCCTGTTATATATATTTATATATAAACAAACCGTTCAAAAGTTTGGGGTCGGTAAGATTTTTATTTTATTTTTTAGCTTACATTGCATTTATTTTACTGCATTTATTTTTATCAAAAGTACAGTAAAACGGTTTCATTAAAAATTGCAATTTAAAATAACAATATATTTTTATTATATTTTATAGAAAAATGTGTGACCCTGGACCACAAAACCAGTCATAAGTGTAAATTTTTTGAGATTGATATATGGTTTGTTAGGATAGTACAATATTTGGCCGAGATACAACTATTTGAAAATCTTGAATCTGAGGGTGCAAAAAAAATCAAAATACTGAGAAAATCACCTTTAAATTTGTCCAAATTAAGTTCTTAGCAATGCATATTACCAATCAAAAAGTTTTTAAGTTTTAATATATTTATGGTAGGAAATTTACAATATATCTTCATGGAACATGATCTTTATTTAATATCCTAATGATTTTTGGCATAAAAGAAAAATCTATAATTTTGACCCATAAAATATTGTTGGCTATTGCTACAAATATAACCGTGCTACTTAAGACTGGGTTTGTGGTCCAGGGTCACATTTATTCCTGTGATGACAGAGCTGAATTTCCAGTGTACAGTGTCACATGTTTAATATGCCAATTTGGTGCTCAAGAAACATTTCTTATTATTATCAATGTTGAAAACAGATGCGCTGATTAATATCTATGTGGATACAGTGATACATTTATTTCCAAAATTCTTTAAATAATAGAAGGACCAACATTGGTCTGAATTTTTTGTTTGTAACATCATAAATGTCTTTACTAGTAATAATTTCTGATCAATTTAATGCATCCTTGCTGAATTAAAGAATAAATAAATAAAAAACTGTTCCCAAACCCCAGACTAATGCATCTTACAATTAAATAATAAACTATTATTATGATCATTATTATTATTGTTGTTGTTGTTTTTTTTCAAACACTTTGGTCACATCTTGCCAAATGTTATTAATGTTATAATTGCCTGTGAACATGAGTTTTGCTTTCCCAGTGCTCTGGTTGGTCATGATGCACTTTTGAGTCTGATGAGCGTGTGTGTGTTTGCGTTACTAGTTCTTGTCTTGGCTGCATTGTGCTAAAGGACATGCAGAGGAATCTAATTTAACAGTTGACTGAGTAGCGATCAGCCAATGTTCCCTGGAGCGCGCGCGCGCACACACACACACACACACACACACACACACACACACACACGCACACACACCCTCCACAAACACTGACCAGAGGTTCTGGAAACCTGACCCTGAGAAAGAGAGCACTAGACCCCTAGATCCAGACCAGAGACCACATAGAGAGATACTAGTTCTTGTCTTGGCTGCATTGTGCTAAAGGACATGCAGAGGAATCTAATTTAACAGTTGACTGAGTAGCGATCAGCCAATGTTCCCTGGAGCGCGCGCGCGCACACACACACACACACACACACACACACACACACACACACACACACACACACACACACACACACACACACACGCACACACACACTCCACAAACACTGACCAGAGGTTCTGGAAACCTGACCCTGAGAAAGAGAGCACTAGACCCCTAGATCCAGACCAGAGACCACATAGAGAGAGAGAACAAGAGAAAACCAGAGAGAAGAAACCAGAGAGAGCACTATATACAAAGAACCACAGATATTCTTGAAGCAGAGAGAGATGAAAAGCAGCAGAGGGAAGCTGAGAGATAGATAGGGAGAGATCAGCGTTTGAGAGTATTGAAGGGATGAAACGGGAGCGAGCGAAGCAGAGCTGCTTGTAATTCCGGGCAAGTCTTCACTCGGGCTGGTCGCAGCTCCCACTAGACCTGCTACATGATATTCACTAACCCCAGTAACAATGGCAAACATATGTAAATCAGACACAGTGCCGGATCCAATCAGGGCTCATCACAAAGCCACTGACACACTCTTCACAGACAGCGAAGGCCACAGCGCTCAGCATCTCACTGCTCCCCGTCTCTCTGCTCATCTCTGGTCCGTTTCTGCACTACATCATGCAGCTTTGTTTGCACCCTTGATGTCTTACGCTCTCTATTTCACCGACATTGTCACAGTCTCACAATTACATCTTTCCTTTCAGCCCTTCTTTTCTTTCCCTCCATTCATTCTCTCACTCTTTCCGTCATGAAAGAGAAAACAAACCCGAGCATCGCTGGACAGCTGAAGCTAATTAAATTGCTTATCGATTCTAATTATAGAGATTTCTACTAAAGAGACTGCGACCAGTCAAAGCACATTTTCCGAACGTACATTAAAAATGTCTTTATCTGTATTGTGTTTTTGCTCTTGTTTCAGAATGCAGAGGAAAGAGGCATAAGCTATCAATACTAATGATCCATGAATCTCATCTTCTTAATGAAAGGGGTGACTAACTATATCTACCATTCGAAAACTTCCTCCAGCAAAACAATCGTACAGAAGCTGTGTCAATGAAAGCTGAATGGATGGACAGATCGGTAACTGATGGATGAAATGATGGCCGTTTGAAAGAGAAGCACGACCGACAGTCTCGATTACCCACTCGTCTCCGTGAACGGAGAGAACAGAGGTGCTGGAGATCAATACATTGATAGGGATCTGTCAAACAAGGCCACTGTGCTGGACGGTGATGGTTAATAGTTATATGTATCTGATTAAAAAACGTGTGTCCAGTTTATAGCCAGACAGGGAGCTGCTGATGAGGTGTAATTTGGAAGACGATCATCGATGCACTTATGCTGCTTATTAACCGCATTAACTTCAGCGCTCCTGAAAGCAACCAAAAAAAGGTATAAGCTCGTCAGTATTGAGGAAGTCCCTGCTGAAAAGACCAGCTGAGACCAGCATGAATTTCCATTCTGGGCTAGGCTGGCTTACCTTGGTGTGTTGCTTTGGAACACACTCTGTTGAAAAACAAAGAGGGAATCAAAAGATGCTAATTTTGATATCTCTTTATATACATCTATTGTCCAAAAAATAGTGCTGGGCGGTATGAGCAAAAATTTATATCAAGGTATTTTTCAAAATTATACCGGTTTCACGGTACATGACGGTATTTTTTTTTTCATGCATGACTGGGTGTTAACCATATTTTCTACTGATTGAGAGAGGAAATACTGCAGTGTATTGACTTATA
>NW_015505205.1:2798187-2803106 GCF_001515645.1 Sinocyclocheilus grahami | reverse complement strand
GGTATTTTTCAAAATTATACCGGTTTCACGGTACATGACGGTATTTTTTTTTTCATGCATGACTGGGTGTTAACCATATTTTCTACTGATTGAGAGAGGAAATACTGCAGTGTATTGACTTATAATGCCCTATTTTACTGTCATGATGAGTGAATATTGTCAAAAAATACCACACTAAATAGTGACTAAACACGACCCCTTTTAATACATGTTAACCAGGAGTCACTCTCATAATCGCGGCATCGTCTGATAAAATCAACATGCATCTACACTAAAGAACGGCTATGCGGTTGTTTTGGCTATATTACTTTTTTGTCTCATGCAGTGCACTGCCTGCGTCTGAGTAACAAACTAAAAAAAACAACAAACAAAAAAGTGCATGTGATATTAACTGACGAACTACGCTCATATTTATAATTCCAAACAATCAGTAAGCGACAGGTGCTAGGAAACACTGTTTTGTACTCATTTATTGACGAGTCGGCTGTGGTGTGGCCAACTGAATGCGCTGCTTCTCTGCCGCTCACTGCACAGAACAGACGCCGAGAGAGGTGACACTTCTCCGGAAAAGTCAGACCTCGCGTTCGTGGGACAGCACTGGTGAAATCTTCCAACTGAACTATAAGCTAAGGTTTATCCAAAATAGTCGCTAGGTTTGTCAGTATGAATATTCTATGGAAAAAAGCTGCTAAAAGGGGCTCAAAGTTGCTAAATCTAGTGCTAAAGTCGCACTCGTGTGTGTGAGACACGGGACTCGTGTGTGTGAGACGCGAGAGCTGATGGCACGGGGCCGTGGATATTTGTGGCGGTCAATGTGGATATTGTGGATGAGTTCTTCTGTGTCCTCATGTTCTATTAGTTCTACAGCTTCAGTTTCGGAACTTTCACACTTAGTAACACGTACAGCTGTTCCCTCACCACAGTGCAACAGTAAAAAGGGACCCCTTTAAAACAGTGTTGCGTTCCGAACGTTGTTTATGCGACATACACCGGTATTGCGATATTTAAAAAATTCATATCATAACAAAGACACGTGTCCCCACCCTTCTCTCTCTTTCTCTCTGTCTGTCTATCTGAGTTAACATTAGGCTTTTTTATTCAATTTTTTTGTTTATATAACTTTCTGTTAGTTCTTTTCATTTTCATTTCATTTCATTTTTAAAATAGTTTTTTTTTTCTCTGTGAATGCTTGTTTTACCTTATCTTGTGTTTTTTCAGGGTTAATTTCAACTAAAATTAAACACACACACACACACACACACACACACGTTAGGTTTCTGTGAATTGTGGGGACTTTCCATAGACTTCTATTACTTTTATACTGACCAAACAATATTTTTTATCCCCTAACCCAACCATACCCCTAAATCTACCCCTTACAGAAAACCTGTTTGCATTGTTAAACTTTCAGATAAACATCATTTACTATTTTTCATAATTATTTTCCCACGTGGGAATGTAGCATAAACAAGTAGACACACACACACACACACACACACACACAGGTTTATTTTTATGGTTTATGGGGACTCTCCATAGGCGTAATGGTTTTTATACTGTACAAACCGTATTTTCTATTGCCCTACACCAACCCTAGCCCTAAACCTACCCCTTACAGGAAACTTTCTGCATTTTTAGATTTTCAAAAAACCTCATTCGGAATTATTTATAAGCCTTTTGAATTACGGGGACACTGAAAATGTCCTCATAAATCCCCTTCTCGTTGTAATACCTATGTCATACCCATGTTATTATACAAATTTATGTCCTCATAAACCACATAAACATACACACACACACACACACATTTCTGTATGCTATTGAACTGAAGCTTGAAAACATGCTGTACAAACTCCCTGTTGTTTTGTCAAAGATATTAGCATAGTGAATCAATTTATTTGTTATCTTAACATCTGTTGAAACCCCTTGGCTAGACTTTCCCTCAAGAACTCTGCTAGGTGCAAAGCTTTCTCTGCATTACAGAGTGAGTCGATTCTTCCATATGTCTCTCTCATATTTGTCTCATCAGAGTTGTTTTCATAGTATCATTTACATATCTATGTGAAGGTTTGTCTTCATTTTAACATCTGATGGCCCCAGTAGAGTTTGGTCATGCGAGACTATAGGATGTGTGTGAGGTTTCGCCTAAAAAAATCGGTTGGAGTCTCTTCACACGTGTATTTCATGTTCTGAAGATGTTATGAAGAATGCACTCATTGGTGAATACTGCTTCTACCTCCCTCTCTTTCTTCCCTCTCCAGTCTGTTTGTATCTCTCCCGCTCTTTCACCTTTCTCTTCTAGCTCACTCTCTCTGGCCCCCGGTCCTTATTAAAGGTGATTCCCGGGCGTGGAGAGTCGCCGGCAGGACCGTGGCCACCTCTTTAATGGAGACAAGCTGGTAAATCTTTCATGCTTTAAGACCGTTTCATTGTAAAAGGGAACCGGCTGCAGCATGATAACAATGGTGCATTATTCATAGGGTTCCAGGGCTCTCAGATAGCCCAAAGCTGACTCTTTCCACTACTGCTGGAGGGATGGTATGTGTGAGAGAGAGAGAGAAAGAGAAAGAGAAAAAGATGGAGAAGCAGTGACAGAGTGTCTGCAATCATTGGTACCTAAACCATCATTTCTTTTTCCAGTCAAAGTTATGTCATCATACAGTGACAACTGACAAGTATATCCATCATTTTATTTGAATACTAGTCTTAAAATGTTGATGACAAAGACAGCTGGCAAAGATAGCTCCACAAGAAAACAGGCCTGAAACTTTTTTTTTCAACAAATGCTCAGCAAAGGAAGGTGCTTAACCTTCAGAAAATGATGATCGCTAACCTCAAGAGTTCAAACTAAATATTATATGAGTATATGAGCTGTTTCGATTCTTATTAATTTTCTATGAGGTTTTCACATTTTGCAGGACTGAAACTATGAATTTTATGCAGCAATAAAGTTTAAATAAACAAAAGTTTATATATAAAATTATATATATATACTCCCTCTCTCATTTGTTAAAAATGACTAATTACAAAAAATTACATTTGTTAAATAGTAAATTGATATTTTATGATATTGCTGCACGATTAAAGGAGGGAAACAAATATTCAATGTGCTTAAAAAGAAGACACCTTTCAAGCTAGGTTAAGTTTATCTTAAAAATTATTAACACAAAATATGGGATTTGTACCTTTAATGTAAAAAAAAACAAAACGCATTTGTGGAATACACCAGCTACACTTCTATATTTCATTGCATTTGTGTCATTTATGGTGGAGAGTTTTTGCTGTATCCACTTTAACTGAAGTGTATCAACACAGTAAGTGAATTTGCAAATCATACCATTCTTAATATTATAAATGTGCGTCACAACCAGCCCATCGGCACAAAACATCTGCCAAATTACCAGTGTGACTGTCACCACCACTTTTTAAAACAAAGTGACAACCAGGCTACACTGATAAAAAGAGAAGCCAAAAGAAAGTCGAAGCTAAACTAATCACCAAAGTTGAGCTGAGGAGACTGCAGGTAAGGGGAGGAACGATTCAATCCAGTTTAAATTATTTAATTGGATCAAGCAGCCAGGCACCTGGTCTCAATGTCTGGTTTGCACCAATCCATGCAGATCAATGGCTCAGTGAAGCTGAGAGCCTGGCTCAGGTAAGAGGGATGCAAATGACTGGGTTTAAAAGTCATTTGCCACCTCCCGATTTTTCCCCAGATCAATTTATTACTAGCCTGATCTCGTTTTCCTTAAGGCAATCCAAATTCCCAATAGACTGCTGTGACAAAAACCCATTGAAGCGTTCAAAGACAGAAAGCACCAACATGCATATCTATCTATACAGGGAGGCGGGTCTATGCACAATCCTGCACTTGGTCATCCTGTATTTGCACTCTCTCTCTCTATGAAACTCACACAAACACAGCTACCACTATACTTAATGCCTAATTTCTGCAAGTATCGCAAATGGTCAAGTAGTATCGCGCAAAAAAAAAAGAAAAGAAAAGAAAAGAAAAGAAAAAGGTTAGACTGACACATTTATGACTTTCACTTAAAGAGATTGTTCGCCCAGAAACTGTTTACTCACACTCATGACATTCCAAACATTTATGATTTTCTTTCATCAAGAAGATTTATAATAATAATAATAATTATAATTATTATTTCATGTTCTTTAATATATCTTTGTGGTTAGCAGAAGAAAAAGCATACAGATTTAAAACTTGTAAGTGAGTAAACAATGACAGAATATGCATTTTTAAAATAGTTTTACATAGTTCCTTTAAAAGGGTGGTTCACTGTTTTTTTTCTAGGCTTGATTGTGTTTATGGGGTGCAGTCTAACGTGTTAATGCTTAGTTTAAAAAAAACGACAACATTATTTTTCACATAATTTACCTTTATTCCACACCGCTCTATCCCTTCTCTGAGAAACGAGCTGATCATTTCCTGCTTTTATGAAGCCCCTCCCTCAGAAACAGGCGATGGGCTCTGATTGGTTAGCTAGCCCAGTGTGTTGTGATTGGCTAAACCGCCTCTAGTGCACGTCTAAATGTCCCGCCCCTCACCTCAGCGGCATGTGCTCCGGATGTATTGTAAACAACGGCGTCGTTAATATCGCTTATCAGTTTGAGCCCGATTGAGAAGCAGAAGATATTGTTGAAGAGGATCGTGCAGAACCTGTGCAAGCACGACTTTTAATGTTAGGCCTGTTTTTTGTTTGTTGTTGTTTCATACTTTTAGATACGCTGTTATTTGTAAATGCTACTGCTTATGTGGCTTTTAATATACGGTTATCCTAATTAAAGCTTTAATACAGTATGGTAACTGCACGTGCGTCCATGTTTAACGCTTCTCATAGCTATGTGAAAATAAGTGTATAATTGGAACAGTTCATTGTTGGAGCTGAGCTGATGTTTTC
>NW_015505205.1:2783890-2797633 GCF_001515645.1 Sinocyclocheilus grahami | reverse complement strand
GAGAGAGAGAGAGAGAGAGATGCAGAGCGTGTGCAGAGCAGAGGGACGCGAGGAACAGTATTAAGAACCGCTGCTTTATAACACTGATTTTGAAACTAATTTTACTAGAATCACGAATCATAAATGAATATATTTTTACATGCACCTCTAGTTTTCTCTTCCTCTTCTCTAAAGCAGCACAGCATGGCCTCGCCCCCTTCGTTGCGTGTTCCCGAGGGCAGGGTTTATCAGGGTTTGTGATGTCAAGAACCCGGGAAGTAACTTATTGTAGTCCCTACCAGCCGTTTTTGTATGCATTAAATTGCCAGAATTTTAAAAGACGATATTTCCGTTTGCATTTAACTTTCAGCTTCGTAACTTTGCAGATATTGTTTATGCTCAAACAGCAACATTATACACTAACTAACGTTTAAAAAAATGTGAAATCGCAATCAACCACCCCTTTAAGTAAATAAGATCATGCTTTTTTTTCTTCAAAATTTACATTTTCTGAATTTTAAACAGTTTTGTGGTGAATATAAGGGTGCATTCACACTTCGGTAGTTCGGTTCTCTTGGTTCGTTTGGTCCGGACCAAAAAAGAAAAAGTTACATTTGGTCATGGTCCGCTTAGTGTTCACACTGGCATTTTTGACAGTGAACCTGAAGATACCGAATCTAAAGGTATAGTCATAAGTTCACAATCTGATTGGTCGGGTTGAATGACGTATATTTCATGATAGAACTTAACGAACACCCCAAACAATATTTCATTCAAACCGCACCAGAGTTTGTTTGGAAGCGGACTGAGACCGCTAAAAAGAAGTGTCTTGGTCCACTTCCAAACAAGCTCTGTTGTTCAAGTCTTGTTTGGTGCACAGCAGGGTTCGGATGGCAGCGTTCACACTTACTCAAATGAACCGCACTAACAGAGCATTCGCACCAGAGTTTGTGGTGTTTAAGTGGAGAATGCAACAGCGCTAATATAAGTAGTAGTCAAAACAAAACAAAAAACAAAACAAAACAAAACAGCACACACACAAATAACAACAATAAAACAATCTACAAAGATTCTGAATGAAAAGTACTTCAGTTTCTAAAACCTCTGGTTATAAAAGAAAATAACAAAAGCTGACACACTTGTGTTGGACTTACATCTTAAGTTCAGCATGAATCTTTCATAAGCACAAAAGGATGGGAAAGGGGAAAAAAGAAGTACACTTACAGTGTCTTTGATTTGGAAATGCAATTTTTTTTTATTGATATTAAATTGAATGCGTTGTAGTCTGAGGTACAACAGTCTTATCAGAGTCGGCTGAGTTGAAAGGGTCTGGGTTTCCAGGGAAATCCGTGTTTTCTTTTCAAGCTGAGTATATAGATTACACTCACTGAGTCACGCTGTACAGGGGAGGATTGTATTTTTTTTTTCTCCCGATTGTGATTTCTGGAGAGCGCTTATCTGTTCACTACGAGAAGAGAGAGCCTAGCGCTGTCTGTTTCCTAGCATTCCCTGATCCAAGACCTTGCCAGCTCTTATCGATGCTGCTACCGAAAAACCGCTACACTGCTCAAGGCACCTTCCTTACTCCGGGTAGGAGGGGGGATGGCAATGCCCTCGGAACCCAGAGATAACAAAGGAGGAGACAGAAAGAGCGACTAGAAGCCAAACACACCCTGTACTAGCACCCATCTCCCACCTGTTCCGCGTCCGTGCCGTGATGCGGATATGCAGGGACAGATCTCAGCAGCTCCATGGGGTTGAAGGTCAGCTTTTAATTGAGTGTGCAGAGGAGATGGAGAGCAGGGAGGCCGTCTATCATTCCCTCAGCCACTAATGGGAATTCACCAGAGGTCGGGACTGCTGACGCTGGCGCAATTGCACCAGAGAGTGTTTTTTTTTGTATTTTGAACACTAATATGGAGTGTAACACATTACTTCAAAGGATGTCCCTATCTCCTTTGACCACAGCTGGTTAATAAGGAACATAGCCTGTCGCTCCACTCGGGACGATTCATCATGTCAGATATTCATATCCTTAAAGGTCAATCGAAGTCATGAAAGAGGAAAATATGCTTTGTTAAAGTTTTTTCCCCCTTACAATTTCCCCCCTCATCTTTTTTTGCTAACCTTATCATATAAACAGACACCGGTCTACAATTACTACAATTACGAAAGCCAACAAGTTTAATTTCATCAGACTCTTAGTGCGACAAACCTCACAAACAAGCCTTAGACTCATAAGTGCAGTCGGACGCGCTGCACTTATCCTGCGGAGGGCGAAAAAAAGAGAAGGTTTTGGATGTTCACAAAGTCTCATAATTAAGTCGGGATGTAACAAATTACAGATTTAAGCCGGGACTTGCCAAATATCAGCAGAGATGGAAATTCATCTTCCGCTATCTCATTACATCGTAAAAGTGATGAGAAGGTTACGGCTGCATTTGCATAGATGCTGTGAAGAGTCTCTTTCGCCGTCATTAGCTATTCCATCTTGTGCTAAATCTATAGCCGCTCTGAATTTTTTAACAGATAGAAACAAGAGCCGGCAGAGGAGCCAGCGGAGACTACATGAATTAAACCCAGCTTACATATGTTAACGCCGTCCGACGTCCTCGGAGAGACACTTTCAAAGAGATTCTGAAGGATGCGTGGGGAAATCATGGCGATAAATAAGGAAAAGGGTAATTGCGAAGGTACAAAATGGAAACGAACGAGGGAAGGGAGACGTCGAGGGGGAACGGCTGAGACAGACTCTAAACGCTAGCTGCTGTCAGTAGAAAGTGCAGCGCTTGTGGTTCGATCCAGCCTTCCTCTGCCACTAATGACTGTCAACATGGCGAGAGGGGCTTTGAAGGAGGAGAAAATTACTGGCTGAAAAGCAATTGACTGATCCCCATCATTTCTCAGGGAAGCAGTGACCTGTGAATATTTCATTATGGGGAAAAGTCATGCGGTCCATACCAATGCCCGCAGTGGAGCGAGTGATGGGGGGGGTGAGGTGAAACACTGGCCCCATTTCCCCTTCCTCCTGAGCCCTGTCACCGGCAGGTAAGAAACAGCTCTGGAGCCTATAGCTGTAAACTAGTGCTTTTCTGCTATTTATAGCAATGGGACCAGCATCACATGAAAAGACTGCAGATCCAAGGACAGTGTCAGCAATAGGAGTTTACTGCGTTGCAACATCAGTGTAGCTTGCACAATGTTTTTGCGTGGCGGTAAACTCACCCCTGAACTGCGCCGATCTGTCTCGGACTGACCTCGGAACGGCGTCACCTTTGAAACATTGACACAAGACGACAAAGCGCGGTTTAGTCTCAAATCCTTTATTAATAACCTTAAGCATGCCGTACAATGATAACTTGGCAAAGCATCACGTCTCTGTACTTAGGAGCTACGCTAAAAGCTAATTAGCGCTAATTTGACCAGTTGTCCTCTGGTGGTATAAAAGTGCTGAAACAGGAAGAGTAGTGGGGAAAGAAGTGCACGCAGGCACAAATACCTCAATTTCAGACATTGCTAAATACATCCCTGCTGCCAGAGACTATCGATGAGCGGAGACAGATGGATTTGACGGCCACTTCATAAGCAAAAGATCAACAAGATCAATGGGCTGTTTTGTACACGCCACAAGCTAAATACACAGCCACGCTTAACCTTCAAAAGTTCACACAAACTTCTGTGACAAACACAAGAACGGCTCAAGGAAACGTGTGTGCTCTGAGAGACTGAAAAGTGCAAAGGTAAGTAAGCAGGATAAACCATACTGGACAAATATCTCTATAAACACTAATAAAAATATTTTCACATTATTTAAAGAATGGGATCATTTTTTCCCCCTCTCTAAAGTAAATACACACTTAAAAAAATATTTTCTTTAAGTTAAATGTATCTGATAATTTGGAATTCAAAGAGCAGGCATTATTGTACATCTATGATTAATATGAAAACATCATTATTTTTATTTATATAAAATATTTCTGTCAAGAAATGCTATGACACAATAAAACATAAAAATACTGAATTACAGAGAGATCATTAAGTATTTTCTTTCATTTCTACAAAGTTCTTATAAAATGTTTTCACATTCTCCAATATTAAAATTATCCAATTGAGTGTATCCTTAAAAACTGAATCAATTCTAAATGACACCAGGTTTGGACATTAGCATTGGCTTCACTCACTAAAGTTCACGAAACCGAAAAACTTATTTTTTTATCCTGTGCCATAAAGCACCATCCACCAGCCGACTGAGAAATGATTTAGTGTTAAACATTCACTGAAGATATTTAACGCATCACTTATATTGCATATGAAAATATATATACCATAGATACTTCTCAGGAAAATGAAGAATTAATGGTTAATTAAAAGATGTCAGCAATTTTAATGGTACAAAAGGAGAAGGCACTAAATAAATCATGTCAGCCATTGAACAGACACAATTAATCCATGACAGCTCGAGAAATTATATTTTCAGTGTGATTGATGGCTCTGTTGAACTAATGTTGAATGAAAACTTATTACAACTGAAAAATCAGCATTAATAATGTACCAAATCTCAGCAGCTTTACTGTCCGCTGAGCTTTCACAGCTTTAGCACAATTCTGCCCGCTAATAAGGACTCACCTGAAATCTATGTCTTTTCACTATTGACTTGCTCTTAAATTGCATGCAAAACAGCAGTGTCAAGACTGATTAGTTTCTTTCTTTCTTTAACTTTCTTTCTTTCTCTCTCTCATGACAAGAAGCAAAGGAGGGAGTGCAGGGATTGAAGGTGGGAGTGCAATAGTGCTGATCCTATGAAAAAAGATTAAAGACATAAAAAGCGAAAAATAAACAAAAGCCTGCAGACAACTGGCACACTGCCGATTCCAATCGAAGTGTTGGGAAATATTCGGCTGTTGATGCGCATGTGTGTGATGAAGTGTTTGACAACACACACACACACACACACACACACACACACACACACAGCTGACTGGGCAGCTGATGAAAGAATCATTCATGTCATGTCAACTCTAAAACTGACAAGCCAACACAGTTAAAATATGAAGCCAAACACAGTCACCAGCTTTTATATTTTGAAGGGTTTAGCATGTGAATCTGCAGACTTGCACCAATGGGACTCATTCAAAATTATCTTCAAAATCCAAGTAATTTTAAATTCGAAAGGTTGCTTTTTTGTTAGATTATTTTAGCTGCTTAAATATTGATGAAGCACTTCATACCAGTTTTTCGAATTAACGTCTAGTTTTTCCTGCTTTCATTGTGCAGACTGTTGTATTCATCACAGGTTCAAATACGTTAGCGATCCACTGAAATCCTATAACCGATTGTTTTATGCTCCCAGCTAGCTGTTTGTTTTACTGATCTTGTATACGAATAGACTAAGATTTTTATCTCTGTTTTTATGTCCCTCATGTATCATACAGGCACACACCATTAGATGCATGCATGTGCTTGTATGCACACACACAAAAACACACACGCACACTTTCCCTGTTCCTGTAAGATATACTTCTTAATCAGCAGGATATATGTGAGCAAATGAATGGCTGAGTGGGAGAAAATTCAGCGAGGGAAGTATCAATTATTCAAAAGAGAACATTTTGCACTTATTACTTAACTAAATCCAGCGGCTCCAATGACAGCTTATGGGAATGAATCATTTTGGTCCAAAGTCTCCTTGCAGACTGCACTCCTATATATTTTCTCGACCCTCATGCATGCGGAAAACACGCACACACATCCACACCTGCCTGTGTCTCTTATTGTGCTGTCATATCTGAACATTACCCACAGATGGAGCTGATGTGCCCCACCTCATATGGTCAGTAAAGGCTGCAGTGCGTTATGTAACGTCCCACATAAAGAACTGATGTACACTCACACTCAGGTGTGTCCTGGCATGTGGTTCTTGCTAGTGTGCTTCAAAATTAAGCCTATTTAAAATAGCTCTGTTACAGAACGAGTAATAGCGACAGGCAGCAATATGTTAAGCATGAATATACATAGAACACACAAATAGGGGGTAGAATAGAATGTTTAAATTATTAGTATTAAATAAATATGTATATATGAATATTAAAATGTTTAAATTATTGATAATTAAATAAATATTATTATTAGGTTATTTAATTGATGATTTCTAGCATTATATGGTTATACATAGAACACAAATTGTGGTATAGTACATTTCTAATATAGTATAGTAAATATTAATATTTAAAATAGGCAAATATTACTATTATTAACATAATTAACATGGGTAATTTTGATTGATAAATTCATTTTTATTTTATTATTTTTATTATTTTATTTTATTTATAACTTTTTTTGTACTTTTAATCTATAAATAATAATTACATTGAAAATAATCATTTAAATTTAAATTTTAAATAATTTAAATTCAGTTTCAGATTTGAATGAGTTATAAGTAACATTTCTCTTGGATTTACTTTTCGCAATGCATTTTGAGATTGTATTGTACATGAAAGATGAGATGCTGCTTTAGAATAAAAACAAGTATAAAATAACATAGAATTATTGTAATGAACCTTTACTACAATTACGCTGCGGAGCTTTTTGAACAGGCAATCAATTCCACACCTATGATGTCTTAAAATGAAGCAGCTCACTACATTTTGGAACAGAGAAATTGAGTGAGTCATCTTTACAGTGGAATGAGCCTCCATCCTCCCTTAGTAAGACCACCACAAGCTCTTCTTTCTACTTTTATGCAAGTACACTTCTGCTCTATTTTGTAAGGCTCTACTTTACTGTTAAAATAGCACTGCTAATATTGTTGGGTGCAATATGATAAATTGCTTGTGCTTTTCCTCAATTGTAAGGCTCTTTGAATAAAAGCGTCTGCTAAATGATTAGGTAATGTAAATTATGTAAATGTAATGTAAATGAGTGAAACTTCAATGCAAGAAGCCTTAAGACATCCAGTCTCTCATCCACGGCTTTGCTGGCCGAGCACCAGAGTCAGAAATAGATGCTCACTCCATACTGTGTGTTCACGGTGTACTTTGGAACTGCACAAAGCAGGAAAAGGTAACAGATTGTCCGAATGGCTTGTTGCCTGTACATAAAATCTATTTTTTTTCTCCCATGGCTCAGTCACAGCCGGACGAAGCCACCTCCCATTCTGCACACTAAGGTGGGTGCCATCCATAAAACAAATGAAAGAAAAAAATTGCCTTCCTTTTGCCGTTTCCTCCTTTGTCACTTCTTTCCAATAATATTTGTCAGCCCTTATGGTTCCTGAAGTGGAAAATTGACTTTATTTTTATGATGTGGCAAATTAAAAAAACTTCTGAGCTCCAACCCATTTCACAGGAGGCTCTGTGAGGTAACTGGCGTAACCATGGTGATGAGATGTTGCCCCCCTCTGCCGTGTCTCAGCCCACTAAAACCCAGCGTTTGTTGCCCATTCAGTCCAATTGCATTCCAACAACATGATTGGGGGCGTTTCTCTAGGTATAAAATTGTCAATGATTCGCATATAACCTGCAACCTTGAAGACCATTCCCATAACTACATGATGCTGAAAAAGTAAAATAGTTTTGTCCTCCTTATTAAAATTCTGAACACAATTATGAAGATTTACAGGTTTCCAAACTGTTACGCACTGTGTTGGAGTGAATGACGGAAACATAGATTAGAATAAACAGTCTTTAATGAATCCACACAAGGGGCAATCCAAACCAGGAATGGGAGAAGACACACGTGTACATCACACTGTTAGACCCGACAAAGACAGAATGCACAGACTTGGACTTAAATAAATGGGGTAATGAGGACAATTGACAAGACACACCTGAATCACATGAAACCAGTCAAACAAGGAAGAAACTGGGTCACGGAGCATATGGGGAGGGAAAACACACCAAAACAGGTCCATAATCCTAACATATCGCCCTCTTCCGGAAGATGAGTCCTCACGGCGTAGATACAACTGAGGGAGGGACGGGTGGGAACTTGGGAGGAGGGTCGGGAGGAAGATGGACACCAGGGAGGGGGCCGGCAGACAGAGTTCTAGGTGGAGACGATGGAGAGAGGAGCCAGGGAGGAGACAGGAGGGGCTTGGAGCAGGAGGAGCCAAACAAGACCCAGGCCGCAGCCATAACGGTGACCCAGGGTGGAGCCGACGGAGGGAGGGATCCAGAAGGCCGTGGTGGAGCCGGAGCGAAAGAGGACCGAGGAGGAGCCGAAGGGAAGGAGGAGCCTGACAGAGCCGGATGGACGAAGGGATGAGGCGCAGCCGGAGGAGTGGAGTCCTGAGGCGACGGATGGTCGACGACAGATCAAGGCGGAGCCGGAGGGACGAGGGAGCCCGGCAGAGCCAGTGGACTGCCGTGCCACGACAGAGAGGAGAGAGCTAGGAGCCATGGTGGAGCTGCTGGGTCGACAGGCCGAGGCGGAGTCCGGGACTCAGAGGCTGGAGGCGGAGGGAAGGGATTCTCTAGCCACGCCAACGATGGAGACTGGCAGACCTGCAGTGCTCGCACCAAACAGATGGTGGGCTGAGGGTGAGCAGAGGAGCTGCCAGATGACAGCGACGGAGGAGGCAGGAGCGGGAGGGTGGGTGGTCATTTCTAAGCCTCCGGGCTCTCTGGGCTTTAATCAGGAGCAGAAGCCCTCCCTGGGCTGAACTTGGGAACGGAAGCCCTCTCTGTGTTGGACTCAGGGACACGAGCCCTCTCGGGACTGGACTAGGGAACGGGAGCCCTCTCTGGGCCAAACTTAGGAACAGGAGCCCTTTCTGGGCCTAATTCAGCAACAGGAGCCTTTTCTGGGCTAAACTCGGGAACTGAGGCCCTCCCTGAGCCATACGTGGGAACCGCAGCCCTCCCTGGGCTGGACGTGGAAACAGGAGCCCTCTCTGGGCTGAACTTAGGAAAAGAAGCCCTCTCTTGACTCTGGTCAGGGGCTGGAGCCATCACTCGACTCTGGTCAGGGGCTAGCTCCTCTCCGTGCTCTCGCTGTCCACGGCATTCTCCCTCATAGCAGGCGATGTAGCCGGCTCTCGCTCCTGGTCTGACGTCATCAGAAGCTCCGGCTCCGCGGCGATCCTCAGCTCTGTTGCTCCATGCGGCGATGGCTCGTCGGTCGTGACGGGCTCTCCGTCATCGGTGGTCTCAGGCTTTGGCTCCGTGCAGCGAGGTGATGGTGGGCTGGGCTCTGGATCCGGAGTGGAACTGGCGAGATCATCCTCGGAACAGACGGTGAATGGAGATCCATTTGTCGCCAGTATCCACTCCACAAAGGCGGCGAAATCCGCTCGAGGGCCATCTTCTGACGACGGCATTCTGCACGCGGGGTTCAGGCTGGCGTCATAGAACGCGCAGAGTGCGTCGTCCGGGTAACTGGTAAATTGGGCGATTTCCAGAAACAATCTGTTGTGGATCTCGAGCGATCTCTCCCCCTGCTCCAGCAGGAGGAGGAGATCTCTCGGACAGGAGAAGGGGTCGAAGGGATCCATAGGAGACAAACGGGAGGAAAAAAAAAACACTGAACAAGACACGGAAACAAAACAGAGGGGAAACACGCAGCTAAGTTTTACTTTTTGTCGGTTGGGTCTTCTGTCATGCACTTTGTCGGAGTGAACGTCGGAGACGTAGATTAGAATAAACAGTCTTTAATGAATCCACACAGGGGGCAATCCAAACCATGAACGGGAGAAGACATACGTACATCACACTATTAGACCCGACAAAGACAGAACGCACATACTGGGACTTAAATACATGGGGTAATGAGGACAATTGACAAGACACACCTGAATCACATGAAACCAATAAAACAAGGAAGAAACTGGGTCACGGAGCACATGGGGAGGGAAAACACACCAAAAAAGGTCCCTAATCCTGACACAAACAACAGTGACCCCACTGATTTCCTTTCACACTCATACTCTTTTAAAATTAATTTTAAAATGATAAGTAAAATAACATTATATTCTAATATAATATCTAAATGTATTATATAACATAAATATTTATATTATATTATAAAGTAAATTTTTAGTTTACAATTTTTGTCTTTATTTGTTGGTAACTGTATATAGTATGTGCGTATAGTAAGTATTATTATTATTATTATTATTTATTTATTTTTTTCTGTCCACTTTTGAAATAACTGGAATGTTTTATTATAAATAAAATAAAATTATATTATAATATAATATCTATATGTATTACATGATATATAAATATTTATATTATATTTATATAATATAATAAATTATAATAAAAAAAAAAATTTTGTCTTAATTTTTTGGCAATTGTGTCTACTTCGTGTTAAGTGTATTTTTTTGATTTTTCACTTCACTTTTGAAATTTTGAAATGAAATTCGTTGTTATTCTTTGTTAACTTAATATATAATAATTAAATGTAATATAAAATATATACATATTTAAAATATTATATATTATTAAAATACTATCATAAATAACGTTTATTATTTTAATTCTGTTGGCAACTGTTGGCAATATATAGTGTGCATTTTTGTATATAGGTGTTTTTTGTGATCAACTTTCTCATAAAATTTTCAAATGCATACATCAATTTTGTTATATGCAACATACATGCAACTGTTCCATGTATGTTGGAGGCATGTTGTATGTTTGATCACAAAACAAATCATCTTTGTTCCAAAAAAAGAAAGTCATACTTGTTTAGAACATCATAGGGGTGTGAATAAATATAAAAAATAAACTTAATCTATTCCTTTAAAAGCTAATCAAGATCTTACCAATATAATGCCAAGCAAAGTGGGCATCTCTAAGTGGCCAAAGTCCAAAATCTGCCCACAAACCTGCTGCTAACATGACAAAAGGTGTTTACTTTTTAAACTGATAGAGTGCCAAGCCCACACTGTGTCACGAAGAATCCGTTCGCCCCTCCCTCCAATCCACTGGCATGCGGACTGTCATTTCTTCCCAGCCTCCTCGGTGCCCAACTAGACCCTCTGGAACAGGAAAACAGCTTGGTCCCCCTTCCTACCTCACAGCGGTCTACGTGGACCCGGTCCGGCAGGGTCGCAGTGGGGACCGGGCCTCTTCCATATCTCTCCCTTCCCCTGGTTTCCGCTCTGACAGCTGTGGGTTTGTTACCAGGAGCCGATCCATAAACCACACACTCTCTACAGCCTTCCACCACTGCCATTAAATATATATGCTCCAAACCATTAGGCTGCCTGCCTGCCTTGCAGCACCCTGGTAGGGCCAGTACGTGCACATACACACAGACACACACACACACACACACACACACACATATCTCTTCAAAAGCGAAGTAGGAAAGCAGCACAAGATTTGGTTATTTATTTTCAAACTGTATGATACATCAGCCATAAAACTGATTAAAGCATCACCCTACACGGCCACAGTTGCGGTGACCCCGGGTGCACTCCGTACACGCGCCGAGGCGAGAGAGAGACGTTGTGGACATGGGTGGGCTGGAGCTCCAGGCTACACTAAAGATGGCTGCACTACAAAGCCCACTCAGGAGATTACTCAGTGCACGGGGGTCAAAACTGAAAAAGCCTCTGAGGTATGCGTCGCATTCAAAAGCCTTCACTGTGAGCCAGATACTTTCTCCCTCCCTCGCTTTCTCTCTCTGGGGTGGGGGATGATCAATATGGCACCTTGCTCCTTGAACAAATTAGAATATGCAATGGGCTGGATCTAGTCGAGTTCTCCACAGCTCTATTAAAGAACTAGCGGCTTTTCACTGCACACGCCACAGCCAAATAAAAACTGCAATTGTTAACAGAGGCATGAAGGGACTATATGAACGTAGAAAGAGCGAACTCTTGACCCCTAAAATGTCTTCTCATTTACGCCCAAACCCCCATCATCCTGCAATACGTTACTTGTCCATAGGTTTTTTTTTTACCAGTCCCCCATTCAGAATCCACTATAATGACCACCAGCAGGACTCAGGTCTGGCTCAATAGGCAATATAAGAGAGAGTGAGCAGCTGCTATTGGCTTAAACGATGAAAACTATTGTGTTCAGAAAGAATCAATCAGGGCTTTTCAGAGTAATTCGATTCTATTCACAAAGGAGTAGGAAGCAATTTGAAAATGGAAATGCCACTTGACTTTCAAAGGAGGGGAGGAGGAGGAAAAATGAGGAGAGCTGGTAATGTAGCAGTATGCATAGCAAATAAAGAACAAAGGAAAAAAAAACATTCCTGTACACACAGAAACTCTCTATATACACGGTGTCTCACACAAAATGCATTGGTTGTAATATAAAGTACATCAACAGGTCAGTAGAAGTCAGTAAAGTTCAGTAAAGTACATCAACAGCCAACCTCCACTTCACAAAATCTATTTTAAGGCAAATTTATTTTGTCTTATCTCCTAGTTAAAATATAAAAAAATCCTTGAAACATTGCATGTGATATTAACATTTGCTTTCAGACAATGTATTCTTAAAACTAGTATATTTTGTATTAGTGCAACTGAGGATTTTTCCCCACTTGTTTTAAGTCTAGTAAGATAAAAAAATACTTTTTGAAAGAATTTAATGATTTAACACACACACACACACACACACACACACACACACACACACACACACACACACACACACACACACACACCCATCCTGAGACACACACTCACAGTGGTGTATAACCCCAATCTTTCCCTCACATTGGAGGTGGCTTTTGTTAAAATTCAAGTACCATTCTGGGACTCATGGGAAACATTCTCCCCCAGGAAGGCAGTTGAACGAAATAAACACAAAGCAGCGACGCTCAAAAACCGTCCAGTTAAGATTGAGGCTTATTCTCTTCCCTCCTCCCTCTCTCTTTCTCTCTTCAGCGAGCTTCTGGAATCACGGAGCTGCCGGTCAATAAACCCAGATGGTCAAGCCCCAGGATAGGGTGCAGCCTGGCCTGCCAGCACCACCCCCACCCCCCACCCCCCCCCCCCCCCCCCCCCCCATGGCACATTTCATATGTATCTCTTATCATGTGCCGTAAGTGCTCTGCGAAGTGGACATCACCGGATATTCCGCCATCCAGTTCGAAGCGAGCGGATATGTTCCATACAAAAGGCATTAAAGTGTGCGAGACATAAATTTAAATAGTATTTATTTACGGAGGTATATTATGTCACTTCTCTAGTAAGTTTAGTCTGTGTGAAGACGCTGCGCAGCGCAAATCCGTGAATGAATGTTCCGAAGTGAAGTAAACTTTCTACAATTTCCACTGCTCAGGGAGTAGGGAGCAATGAACACTGTGTAGGGATCATATCGATCGTAACACAGTTCATGCATGTAGCTCACTTCTAACGAGCTGGTTATCTGAATCGGGTGTGTTAACTAAGCGAGACATGCAAAATGGACTGGAATTGAGAACCGCTGGGCTACATCATGTGTCATTTACCGGTGAGAAAACTTTAAAAGTACTACAATACCAGGAAGGAAGATCGGGTTGTTGATGTTTGTCTGCCATTCTCGCTCTGCCTGCACAGCGTGCGTGAACGCGCTGATGAAGTATCCTGTCTGTGCAAACCGGGTGCGCAGAGGTATGCTAATACATATGTTGACAGGCAGGTAGGAAAGCCAATTAAAACGATCGGACCAAGCGTTTTGATTGAACGAACATTTCTTGGTCCTACGCCTTCCACAGAATATATAAATACAGATAAATACTTTTAGACCACTTAACTTAATGATTGCTATCGGGATGTGAAGAGTCTTTCAACCAGCATAACAAAAAATGTTTCTGAAGACAATC
>NW_015505205.1:2782361-2783286 GCF_001515645.1 Sinocyclocheilus grahami | reverse complement strand
CCCCCCCCCCCCCCCCCACACACACACACACCAGCTCATTCCATTGAGAAGGTGAGATCATCCTCAAAGAAGATCTCAAGGTCGGGTACGTGTGTTGTATGTTTACTTCATGTTTATCTTTGGTTGGGAGGGTGGTGTAGGGAGTATCCCAGCATGCCGCTCTCCAGGATTTGGGCATCCTGAAAACACACACACACACACACACACACACACACACACACACACACAGGTACAGAGACAAGGGACTCCACTGCTTCTTGACAAGCAGCCAACAAGCCCTCACGTCTTTCTATGTGAGGAAAGCGCAGATGGAGAATGATGAAGGGACTTAGTCGTCTTATTATACTCTCGATGCAAGAAAATGCCGCCAACATCTAAAATTCAACAATCTGTGGAGGGCAATTAAGGATCTCGGTGGAGGAAAAAAAATCTGACAAATACACTACATGGCCAAAATTAATGGGTTTAGCTATGGTGATTAATTCCAGCGAAGGCTAAATTTAATGCTAGACATTCTACAGATTTGAGATAATAGCCTGAGAAGGATTCTTTTATTTTCCAGCATTACAATACCCCTGTGCACTAAGCGAGGTTCATAAAGAAAATATTTACTACGTCTGGTGTGGAAGAACTCGACTGGCCTGAACAAACCCAGACTTGAACTCAACTGAACGACTTTGAGAGCCTGAATTTATTGATGTTCTAGTGCCTGAATATGACAAAACCATTTTTCTAATATTTAGTGGAAAAATTTTTCAAAAGAAAATGAAAATGGTTACTCCCTAAATTCCTTAATAATGTATTGTAAATGAAATGTTCAACAAGCACATATACAGTAGATGCAAAAGTTTGAAGTTAGCAAGATTTTTTTTGGGGGGGGGGGGGGGGGCTCTTAAGCAAAAAATTACCAAAAAAAAAGGAGGAG
>NW_015505205.1:2774280-2781819 GCF_001515645.1 Sinocyclocheilus grahami | reverse complement strand
AGAAGGTGAGGAGTGATATGTTTTTGTTTGGGGGGGGGGGGGGGGGACTTCATGACCAAAGTTTCCACAAAAAATGTTGAGCAGCACAACTGTAATATTAGTAAACATCAACATATTTTTTAAAACATACATTTTAAATTGTAATTATATTTCTCAATATTCATATTTTTGATCAAATAAATGCAGTCTTTGCCAAGCATAAGAAATGTTTGCCATTTTGTGAAGTGTTTAACAAAAAGTTACAATATTTGCACTTGCCGCATTACAAAAGAACTGTCTAATTTTATTTTAGCAATGCTTTTTTATAAGAAATATTCTGTGTATATTTTCTAAAATGTAAATTTTTTCAAATCTTGTTCACCTTTGACAAAAAAACTATAAAACTATAGATTTATAATTATTTATAATATAATTATATCATTTGTATGTACAATATTAATAAGCTATACAGTTATAATGTAACTTCATAAGTCTATAAAATATTTTTTGCTGCAAAATGATGCAAATATAATGCAAATGACTGTTACGTTGTTTTCCTGGTGACAAATCAGCAGAATTAGCAATAATCATGAAGAAAAGATCACATATTTAAGTATTCAAAGCATAAAAAATTGGATGTTTAAGATCAATGAAAAAGCAAAAAAAAAAAAAAGAAAAGCAAAAAAGAAAAGCAGTACAGGCCCAAACAGACAAGCGACTGTTTATGTGTGAAACTCTGCCACATTGGCCAACACTATTGAGCTTTGATTGTATATTTGAGGATGAAACCATAGCTGCAGCTGTACTTATCAAAACCGTCTCTTTTCTATGAGAGAAAAAAAAAAATCACACAGCTGCATACACAGACTGTTGCACGTGTCCACTCAGGGATGTACACAGACAGACACGTACACACGTGCATGCACGCACACACCGAGAAAGCCAGAGGGGCTACTGGTGTGAGTGGCTCAGCAGAGGCCAGGGCCGAGACTGAGGAATTAATTGAGGTAGTTTGTTTCACACCGGGGAGTCTATTAAATGCCATGTCACCGCAATGCCATGGGGAGTAACAGGCAAACAGTACCCAAAGTGTGCGGAAAGAAAGGCTGCAGAGAGCGAGAAGGAGAGCGAGATAAAGGCTTGGTGAAGTGGTGGTGCTCTGCTGTCTGCCGTCCCCTAATCAGCAGCCTTCAACTCCCCCAAACCCCCCTCGATTTCTGCTTCTCTCGCCATCGATCGTCCACGATGCCATTTCGGACCCCATTCAGAAGGCATGCTGGGGAGCCAAGGCTATCATGGCTTTCCATTGTCTTTTTATTGTCCTGCTGTTTTACATTAGGACTTGTCCTACCAGAGAGAGACAGTATCCCAGCATTCCTCAGCCTCTGGTGCCTGATTCGGGCCTGTAGCTGGAGTTGAGTGTCCGTGACAGCCTTATCACCTCCGCTGCGCACGCACACACATTTCTGTCTGCTGGACACAATCCATTGGCCGCAGTGGCCCACAGTGCACTGCAGGGCCTGAAACACTTCAGCAGATCACCTTTAGAGACAGTAATTATCCACCGCTGGCTCTACACAAAGAAGTGAACTATAACAGAGAGGCTAAAAACTTTGCGTTTCTACCAAAAAAGGTCACACAACCAATACAAAACAAGTTTGCATAACTGTCAATTTGTGATTGAACCGTGCAATGTGCTGTTGACAGATTAATGTGTGATTCAGTTTTAAATAGATCCACCTATCCAGACACTGCGAAAAGAAAAATAAATCTGATTGGATATTTTTAGGCAACTGTCAAGAGTAAAATTCTGCAAATTTTTTAATCAATATGCCTAAACATGAATATACCTAAACATCCTTAAACAAGAAAATAAAATGACAAAACTGCCTACAAAAAGATACTTGCATGATGAACTAAAAATGTTCAGTTTATCAGTTCTCACCCCACTGGCATTTTTCCCTTGTTTCATAATAGCTTTAAGCAACTTTTAAGAGTTAAAAGTTATTTTTTGTATAGAACTAAAAACGGTTTACAAATGATCAGCTTTGCACAATTTTTTATCAGTATTTTTGTCAGAATATACATTATTATCCTTAAACAAGAAAAATTTACAAAATTGCATATAATACTTGCACAAGACATGTTTTTTGAAATATATATACATATATTTAATTCCATTTTCTAGTTCTTGCTAAAATTAAAATTAAATTAATTATACAGGCATTATATTTAAGTATTTAATTTTGCTTTAAGGTATATTTGATACTAATAATTACTACTACTACTACTAATTATTATTTTAGAATATTTCTACTGGAAGACTTGTCCCTTTTAGACTTGCAATCTATTCATTTACTAACTGCTTGTTTTCTAATAAAAAAACAAACTAACACTAGCTTTTCTAATCTTTTTGTATTCTATCTATTTGTTTTCTTTTTATTTATTACACAATTAACAAAAGCAAAAAAGGCCTCTAACACAAGCTTGCTCTATTCTTTTTCTATTCTATCTGTTATCTTTTTATTTATTATATAATAATAATAAAAAAAAAAACCTTGCTACGTGTACTACACGTTAAGTAGTCATTGCTCTTTTGTTGATTTTGATTGCTTCCATTGTCCTCATTTGTTAGTCGCTTTGGATAAAAGCGTCTGCTAAATGACTAAATGTAAATGTATTGAGTACTGTGGTATAATCTATTTTTTGATAAAACTGGCCCTAAACAGCAAACTGTGGTTGGTCACTTTTTGTGGGTAAGTGGGTGGTTTCTAGCTAGAATAAGTTACAATCAGGAGACTTTATGCTGAAAAGAATGTCAAAACACCAGGTATGTGAGACTATGGTTGCTAAACATGCTTCTTTGTATAAATATGAACCTGTTCCCCTCTAGACAGCACTCCAGACAGTGAGTGCAGGCCATACGACCCCTGGGAGTCCCACACAAACTCACACACACACACACACACACACACACACACACACACACACGCACGGGACTGCCTCCAGTTTACTGTCTGAGGACTTACTGTAGACCCCGAAACATTTCAGCAACTTCAGCCTAAAATACTGACTGGCAAGCTTTCCGTCCAATCAAATTAATTTCCTGTAAGAAATGCCAAAGGTGACACTTTTGAAAATGGAAGTGGGCATTGCAGGGGTACATGAGTAGGGAGGAAGATACAGTATAGAGAGGGAGAGAATAGCAGAGTCTTGGAAGAATGAGCAAAAATTGCCTTGTGCACTTCATCTATATACCTCTAGCCAGCACTCCAGACAGTGAGTGCAGGCCATACGACCCCTGGGAGTCCCACACAAACTCACACACACACACACACACACACACACACACACACACACACTGGACTGCCTCCAGTTTACTGTCTGAGGACTTACTGTAGACCCCGAAACATTTCAGCAACTTCAGCCTAAAATACTGACTGGCAAGCTTTCCGTCCAATCAAATTAATTTCCTGTAAGAAATGCCAAAGGTGACACTTTTGAAAATGGAAGTGGGCATTGCAGGGGTACATGAGTAGGGAGGAAGATACAGTATAGAGAGGGAGAGAATAGCAGAGTCTTGGAAGAATGAGCAAAAATTGCCTTGTGCACTTCATCTATATAAAAAGGCACCTATTATGGACCTCTGCTCTTGTCGATTCAAAAGAAATAAAGCGTAATATACAGGGAGTAACTGATGAAGGAAGGGCATGACACACACTCATTCAGAGAAAACAAACAGCCCTCTCATCTGGTCGGTCTACTCATTCCTGCTGATGTTTACGAACCTGCCTTACCATCCCTCTTTCCTTAAAGGAACAATTCAGCCCAAAATTTTGTCATTATTTACTCACCCTTATGACATTTTGATGAAGCTCTTTTCAATGCAGTTATAATGACTAGATACTGGAGCTTTCAAACTTTAAAATGGATGCATCATAAATGTGGTTCATATGATTTGGGCACTTTATGTGCATGATAACTTTGTTTTAGAAACTGACCAAAATGAATATAATTATTCACTGATATTCAATGACTGGATTACAAATCGGACTGAACTGTTCAACTCATGAAGATTATGAGCATGATAAGTCTGTTTCTCACACATGTGCACAAGTCATATGGAATAATTTCATGGTGCTTTCGTTTTTGAAAGCTCCAGTCTTTATTCATTGCAACTGTACTGAAAAAAGCAACCAGTATATTATTCAAAATTTCTATTTTTTGTGTTCCACAGTAGTCATATCTACACAAAATAAAAACAAGGGTTTGGAATGACATGAGGGTAAGTAAATTCATTTTTGGGTGAACTGTTCCTTTAAGTGTGTTTATGTTATGCTTCACTCTCTCACACAGTCTGTCTATGTCTCTATCTCCCTCTTTCTTTCGACTGTTTACCAACACACATTCTCACCCACTCATTAGTACGGCATCCTCTGCCTCAGCGCTGCCGTCTTACTCCTGGAACAAGTCACAGTGCATCCGCTGGGGAGAGAAAGACTGACAGAGCCTCACTCAAACAGCAGCCTTTCTTACAGAATTGCACCAACTCTACTGAAAGTGCAGACAGCACCGCGATGACTGGAGGTGACAAGCCAAGTGCGAGCTACGGTGAGGTACAAAAAAAAGAGATAACTCATGAATATCATAATGGGAACGAGCAGGCAAAACTGCTCAGTTTATTTGCTAGATGTAGAGTGACTGAAAAAGAAGAATTCTATAGGAACTTAGGAAGAACCCACATAAAAAAATAAATCTAAAGGTATAAATAAAAAATTTAATAAAAACAAATTCCCTGAAGATCCTGGCTGACAAAACAAACCTTCCACATACTGTTTAGTATACTGTACTTATGAATATTTTGTGTAATTAGATGTGGGTTATTTTTATACTACTAAATTTAAATACACTTTAAAACGGCTACTTCAAAATCTTAAAGGGATAGTTCACCCAAAAATGAAAATGCGTCATTATTCATACAGCATTATTCAAGTCATTTCAAACCTGTATGTTGGAATATTTGATGATTCTTCATGTAGATTTTTACCAATAAAAAAAAATAAATAATAATTTGTAGTAATCCATGTGACCAGTGCACTATATTCAAAGTCTTGAAGTTGTATGATTTGTACATAAAAAAAGAGAAAATATTTCCAGTCTCATTCAAGTCTACATTCAGATTAGTGAATGTATCACATTCACTTAAAAATGACTTAAAATTACAAACAAATCAATTTTATGATGTTTTAAAATTTGAAATATAGTAATTGTGACCACTTTTATGTTTACTTTCAACAGGAAAAAACAGCATATGAATTTTTAATGATATGAGAGTGAGCAAATATTGTCAAAAATGTCATTTTTTTAAATAAAGGTTTCCTCTACATGGTAAAAGTGCTATAAAATCATGCTTTTTTTTAGCACTAAAACGGCTAATATTTTACTAAAAATGAATTTGAGAATGTTAAAAAGAACATCTTGTCAACCTTTCAGGAACAAGCCAATATAATATTGTCCTTTGCAAGTTTTACATAATCAATCTGTGTTTCGCTTGGGTCACACTGCCATGCGTCTTGGCGACAAGGATAGGAAGCGCAAACAACATGCGGCCAACCAGAGACTCGATAGACACACCTGAGAGAAAATCCACTCTTGCACCTGCTACGGCTTCACACGTTTGCACCTAGTTTAGCGCAAAATAAAATATTTCAGACTATTATAAAAAGGACAGAAAGTGTCAGAGGGAGGGGTTTCAGGACAGGAGGAGAGCTCTGTGTGTGTGTGTGTGTGAGCATGTGTGTACAGAATTGTTTTATGATGTCGCAGAGTGCATGGGGAGAAGTGTGTGTCAGAGCTGGGGTTTGTACAGGTGTAAAGACAGCCATTAGAAAGCTGTGCAGTTTTGTAATGGGATGAGGAGCAGATGTGACACACTTACTAAAAGTCTGACAGCCACACACACACAATACCAGCGACCCCGCAGCATATGGATATTTACTTTCCTTGCAAACACAATCGGGCTACAGGTTCCTGACGAAGAAACAGGAACCTAAAAATCTACATAAATAAGTCTGCTAAACTTCAAAAAGTGTCAACTCCAGAGCAGTGCTCCTATGAGATGACCATGACAATATTTTCAGGACCTCCACACTTATTGGCTTTATTGAATTCAACATTTATATGGTTTTCTCGCTGGTGGCGCAATAATTGACCTCACCAAATAAAAATATTTATATGCCTACTTTTTTTTTTCAAATTTTGTGAGCTCAAAACAATTCTTTCATTCTCGCTCTCTGATCCAAAAGTGATTTGAAAAGTCACGTGCCGCATTGGCCGCTCCATGTATCCTGAGGCGGTCCAACTTCCCCGTCCTCTCTGACCATTAAAGCGCAAGCAATTAAAGCCCTTCCTCAGATAAAACCCACCTTTATTCCTTGGCCCTGCTTTCTCGGCCATAAACTACACTCATTTGGCGTCTGATTGTTGGTGGCAGCTGTTTGATGGGGTAAATAAAAATGCAGTAAATAATAGATGGCTCAGATCCTGTGTTTGTTTGGTGCCTGAGCGAAGTGGTGCCACGCAAACACGGGTTTAGACGTATATGCAGATACGAGCTGTGCCGACACGCATGCAAATATGCAACTTAAAGCAAATGCGTCTCGGTCAATGTTATATCTTCTGACAGTGCAGTACGCTTTGTGGCACTGCCATGGGATTCAGATCAATTACTCGAGGTATTATTCCATCTTAAAAAGGGCTTGTTTGGTTTGTGGCTTGTTTAAATGCAGAATGAATACACTTGAATGGATCCTTCTGATCCAGACGGATACATAAACACTCGGATCTGCCATATATATATAACGGTGAGATGCCCAATAAACTCCTTTTGTTAGCTTCAGTGCCTAATTGATTTGGATCCATTTAGAAAGGACGATAAAAAAGAGGGGGATTTAGTGTAAAATGGAATGGGGGGAGGCATCTGTTCCCCGGAAACTGTTCCCCGTCAGCCAAGCTCCATTACTGGGCCTATTCACCGCAGTATTAACCCTGTGTCAATGGACCTGTCCAGACGACACACCGCCCCCCGTCCCCCACCCTCGCCGTCCCAGCTGGCCAGGCCCAAGCCCCGCTTACCGTCCACCGCCGGCATTTTTGTTAGCCTGATAAACGCTCATTTCCCACCGAGTGGACGTAATTCCTGAATCCCCTTTTGCTTAGTTAATTTACAGCCCTGTGCAGGCAATTTTCCTCCGCGCCATATGAGGCGAGCTTCGCCTTCTCTCAATTACCATAAATTGTCTGCAAGCGTAAGGGGCTGTGAGACATGAACTGAAAGGGCTGGAGGTGATTGGTTGGGAGGGGGTGAGTGAGAAGCTAATTTTCCCAGGGCAGGGCAGGGCGGGGCGGAATGGGACAGGCTGCGGGCCGGGGTGTTGTGGACTGTCACGCGCACTGATGGCTAATTTACAGATGGGCTGACCCCCCCCCCCCCCCCCCCCCCCCCCCCCCCCCCCCCCCCCCCCCCCCCCCCCCCAAGACCACCCCCCTTTTTTCTTGGGT
>NW_015505205.1:2754507-2774137 GCF_001515645.1 Sinocyclocheilus grahami | reverse complement strand
TTCAGGGGGGCGGCCCCCCCCCCCCCCCCAACTCTCCACGGTCCGTGCCCCATAGCCAAAGCCAGTGAATAGCTGACCTCTTTATAGTGTGTATGATATACGTTGCAGGTGCACGCGGGGTTATCTATTATGAATGAGACATGTATTGCTCGAAGCATTAGTAATGTATGAGCTGGGCTTTGGTGGAACGCGGCTATGGGTCCTAGCAGCAGTCTCGGTCCCTGCCTTGCCTTCCCTATCTCTCTCTCATACACTCACACAGTGCTTCTGATAGCAGCACTAACTCATGTTACAAGCCATAGCACCTGACAGCTCCTGCACATTCAGCACCGCCTGTCCGATTTGGATGCTGGGAGTTCTGCCTCAGGGGCCACGCTACTCTCTCAGCTCTTCTGAGGAGAAAAGAGAGGAGAGGAGGAGAGGTGCCTTGACCAACCCCTCCCTCGCCAACTCTGCCTGTCTATATTTAATCTGTCTGACTATGAGCACATCTGGATCCAAAGCCCCGCCTCCTCTTGTTGTTTCTGCCAGTGTTGTGCTGAATCCTACCACCTCTGTATAAATCGCACACATACTGGACCCCAAAATTGAGTAAACCTGATAAAAAAGCCTGTAGTTATGGAGATATTTTGGCTAACAGCCAAATTGCGCAAACAGTGTTGAAAAATATATTTTAATCACCTATTAATTTTTACATATATATTACATAAATTATAAAAAAAATAAAAATTTGTCGGTGCCTATAGTCCAGTGGTTAGCACATTTAAATTTAGCACAATTGCACCTCTGGCCGACCTGGCTTCAAACTGTCCACTGTATTTAAAGTAAAAAAAAAAAAAAAAAGATTATTTTTGTTAATATAAAATTGGAATAAAACATTTCATAAATTAATCCTAATTGCAAAAAAATCTAAAAATATTTTAATAATTATATAAATTATTACAACAATGAAAAATAACTGGTACAAAAATAAAATGTAAAACTGATGTAAAACATTAATATACATTATCATTTTATATATACTTTTTTATTTTTCATCATTCTTAACATGTACACACTGTATAATAGTAAAAAGTAATACATTTATAATAACAAAAAGTTTGAATTTATTTTTTAAAATAGAAATGTAATTTTTTAAGTAATTTATAATTTATACATATAAGTGACAATGATTAAGACAACTGACAAAATGTGAATGTCATTTTACAATTTTTAGTTAGATTACAACCCTGATTACCCAAAATATGATCTGTCTCAGGCTGCCAGCCTATGAAATATATGTATAAAATATACAGTATATACACATATGAAATAATGATAAAAAATAATGATATTTTAAATTTTTTATATAATCTATCATTTAAACTGGCATAATGGATAAGACAACTGACAACATATAATATAAATTATATTTTAAAATTATAGATTCTAGAAAGCTAGATTAAAAGTCTTATGGGGTGGCGGGGGGGGGGACAGGCATGACAGCAAAACACTTGCGCCTTTCTGGATTTCACTCAGTGGCATTTATATCTCCAGTCTGTCTGTGTTCATCTGTTCACCTGGACAACACTAGGGAAAAGCCCATTATATTCCACACCAGTAATCCGCAAAAAACGCCTGAAAAATGTCGCCTGCTTCCATAGTTGATGAAGTTAGGCGGGCTCTCAAGACTTTGGCTCTGTAGACTTGCTACAGCTCGCTCTGTACCACCACCAAACTTTTGAGAGTGTGGCGGTTTTCAACCAGCAGTGTCTCTCGCTCCCCCTCTCTCCTCCATTCAGATGAATTAGTAAAACTTCCATTAATAATGCAGGCGTGTTTGAAGCCACAAAAACCAGAGATAGCGAGCGACTGAACAAGTGAGCATGGCTAGAGACAGCAAGGGGCACAAGGAGAAACTGAGCTTCTCTCAGATATCATGTTATAAACGGGAGAGGAAATCTCATCATACATAATCCGTGTGGCGGCGGACCGCCGGAGAGGAGTGGTTAAAAAAGACGAGAAGGGGCTGCAGGATGGAATGATTATGACAGGAGGCATCACTCAGCAGCTGTTTAGAGGGTGGAAAAGGGGCCATAAATCAATTTCACACCGATTATGACACAATGCAGAACTGCGTGAGCTCCGCGGAATTAGCTGTGCACACCGAGGATCATGTCGGGCTAAACTGATCCTTGTAAAAGAAAAAAAGGAGAAGAACTGGCACTACAGAGGAACAGAAAGAAAGACAGAGGGAAAGAGAGAGGAAGCCAGCTATGAGGCTTTAAAAGACAAGAGATTACAAGGAACCGGGTGGGAGGAACAAAAGTGGAGACAGATTAGTGGAGAGAGAAAAAAAATGATGGGGATAAAGTGGTGCGAGGAGGGAGATTGGCAGCGGGTCGCTTCTGGTCAATGTTATTGTAGTACTGACTATCGAACTGATGGCGAGCGAAACTCACATGCCACTGAGATGCAGGAAATCATATGAATCACAGTCTAGAATGTGACGAAAACCTTTTAACCCTACTGACACAATCGTATGCAAACAGACATGGATCAAATGTCTGAGATCTTTTTTTCCCACTGAAAATAACACTGGAAATAAGCAATGTCTTTTGGGGAAAAAAATATAATAAAAGATTCCAGTCAAGAAGAAATTTTCCCAAACTTGTGGCATTCTTGCAGTTCAAGTGCTGCTGTCATTTAAACAATAGTGGGATAAACCAAAGTAATTTTTCATTCATTAATTCATTTTCTTTTCATTGAAACCTTTCAATCAAGTTATGATCAAATGATTTGTAATGAAACTGAAAATGTGCAAAACAAGCACTTTTCATTAGTGCTCTCAGACACTATTGTATGGTGGCCGAGAAGTGCAGAACAAATCACAATTCTGAAAACAAAATAACAAATTACAAATGCAAATGCAAGTCTAAAAACAAATTAACAATTCAGAAAGCAAAACAACAATTCAGAAAACATTATAACAAGTCAGAAAACACAATGACAAATTCGAAAACAAAATAACATGTCAGAAAACACAACGACAAATCTGAAAACAAATTAACAAGTTAGAAAACACAATGACAAATCAGACAAACCGGAAAAGGTAGGTATAGTTTGAGACAGTGCCATTGGTTTGGGATTACTCACCGCTGACTGGACGAGACATCTGTCAATCAACATATACAGGAAGAACCAGCTGAAGAACAGCAGAGTCATGGTAGAAAGTTCGGAGATGGTATTAAAGTAGCTCAGTTTAAATGTATTGTATGAATTGCCCTTACTCTGGAATAAAAAGTACGGAGTGTATATTTACATTTAGTTAAAAGTGGCTGTAGAACATCAGCTCCAGTGGTGCAGATGGATAAGCGATTGCCCTTGGCTTTTTGACGCGATCGACCCGGGTTCGATCCTGCCTTTTGCCAAACTTTTTTTCCCTCCCTTTTCAAATCTCGTATCACATTGTAAAGGCATTTATTTTCAATAAAAATTTAAGAAATAATCAAAAAGTTGAAAATAAAAGTATCGGGTAGGGTTAGAGTAGGTGTAGGGAGGGCTTTATTGTAACAATAAGGTGGCATCCATTTAATAATTTAAATTTAAATTATAATTTACACTCAATACGTTATTATTGCATACTGTTTTATAATGTACTACAATACTGAAGTGCAGATAATTGCCACTATTTGCAACAAGTAGTATACTTGATAGTAGAAATCCTGCTATTTTAACATAGTGTAACTAGGTATTTGCACTTAGTGTAAATAGCATATTGCTAAAAATACTGCTATTTTCAGTTAGTGTAAATAGAATCCATTGCTAATACGAGATTTGAAAAGGGAGGAAAAAAAAGCTCGGCAAAAGGCGGAATCGAACCCGGGTCGATTGCATCAAAAAGTCAATGACAAGCGCTTATCCATCTGCGCCACTGGAGCTGATGTTTCATAGCCACTTTTTACTAAATGTAAATATACAACCCGTATTTTTTATTCCATAGTAAGGGCAATTCATACAATACATTTAAACTGAGCTACTTTAATACCATCTCCAAACTTTCTACCAGGACTCTGCTGTTCTTCAGCTGGTTCTTCCTGTATATGTTGATTGACAGATGTCTCGTCCAGTCAGCGGTGAGTAATCCCAAACCAATGGCACTGTCTCAAACTATACCTACCTCTTCCGGTTTGTCTGATTTGTCCTTGTGTTTTCTGACTTGTTCATTTGTTTTCAGATTTGTTGTTGTGTTTTCTGACTTGTTATTTTGTTTTCGAATTTGTCATTGTGTTTTCTGACTTGTTATAATGTTTTCTGAATTGTTGTTGTGTTTTCTGAATTGTTATTTTGTTTTTTAGACTTGCATTTGCGTTTGTAATTTGTTCTTTTGTTTTCAGAATTATGATATGTTCTGCACTTCTCGGCCACCGTACTATTGTACATGTAAATCAACAAAATAACTTAAAGGGATAGTTCACCCTAAAATGAAAGTTCTGCCATCATTTACTCACCCTCAAGTGCACTGTCCCTTTAAGAATATTCAAAAGACTAAACTCAGAAGTTCTTAAAGTGCAAAGACATTAAAGAGTGAAAACCAAGGGCGCTCAGTACATGCAAACATGTAAAGCATTCAACACACAGAGAAGTCTGTAATTAGCATGCATGGCACATCTGGACATCAAATGGCAATTTGACTCATTTGATTCATTTTAATGTAGACACTTGACATGACGTGCTACCACTACAAATTCTTCCATGTGCCCTCTATGCCAATAACCTTCCATCTCCAACCCAAATAAATAAATAAATAAATGTTAAAGAGATCTGTGCATGATGGGAAGCTGTTGTTGTAGAAACACACACGGAAAACCAGTTGTACTTTGAATATACTACATTAAAAAATGACATTCTGGCTTTAAAATTTGAATGAATTAGCTGCATTCGAAGATGGTGTAATCAATAACTTATCTATGCATACTTGTGTTATAGTAACTGATGAATTCAATTTAATTAAGTCAACATTAGATATTTGGTGTTATCTGGGTTTTTTGGTAGAGCACACTATGCCATTACTAAGGTGTTGCTTATTGAAAAGAAACGGAAAAAAGCCAATCCTTAAGCTTACTTTCCCTCCTTCAAAGTCAATCTATAATTTTTTTTGGCCCATTTTGAACACCACAATGTTAGAATCCATTAGGATGAGAGCTGAATTAGAATTTGCAGCAGGATTACAGTCAAAACCAACATGAAGCCCAACTACATTTATTTGAACAGACAGAACTTTAAAGACTACGAAGGGATGGGATGTACCTTCTCAGTATAAACAGAGGTCCTGTTGGGTGGAGACCATCTTTAACCGCTGATAACTTTCCAACACCACACGCTGTAAGAAACCCAGTGGATGTACTTGAAAGTGCATATCTCACGGTCACATACATGATTCATTCATCTACACGATCTTTCTCACCCGTCAGTGCAGTTTAGAGAATGACGCTCACTGTGTGTCATAGTGTGTGAGTGGACTCCTGGTGAAGCCCACAGATCGTGATGATCACAGGCGTGTGATCTGAGGCCAATCGGTCTGGTAATGATGCTGATGTATCATGCCAGTAAGTACAGGAGCACAAGCAGCCTCTTAAGCAATTATGCTAGCATTAAATAATCATTACGCAACCTCATCAGGAAGCCGGCATATTCAATGTTGAGGGAGAGAGAAAGAGAGAGTGAGAGAGTAAGAGCTACGTGATTTTTAGAGGAAAATGAAGTTCTGGACTGATGAATATTGAGCAGTATCAGGCCAGGCAGGCGCTTTGATAAGGCCATTTCTAATGAGGAATGGCCTGTTTTACACACATTTAAAGAAAGGGTGAGCCGAGAAACACACACGCACAAAATGAAAAAGTGTTTCGAGAGAATAAATGGCCTTATAGAAAATGGAGTTTCATCTTAGGCTGTTTAAACACTTGATTTAAATGTTTGAATTGAACCCAATTTCGATTACTCACCCTGCAGGTCTCTTCACATTGCACTTTTGGCCCCAAACTGCAGTACGCTTGCATCCTCAATGCAAGTGCTAACCACAGCTGCTTACCCCTGTAGCTATGTAATGATTTACACACAAGATGCAAAATTATTAATTCACTTGCACGAGACAGGATGAATTTCTACTGTACTATTGTGAACTTTAAAAGAGTGAATCACTAACCAAGATCACATTTCAAGCAAACGTTTGGCACTTTAACATCAACCAAAGGAACTGAACTTTCATGTTGAAACCATTCGCTTATTGTAAACTTATAAATATAAATAAAAATAAATAAATAAAAAAACAGGTTTTTAAAATATTGATACAATACTGAGTGATAAAAATATGGCCACTGAAACCGCATCAAATACACAACCCAAAAATAATGAATCTGTGGGTTTATTTTCAATCTCTTGTAATGTAATGTAATAAAATGTAATCAAATATTTTTGAGCGTGTCCATAAATAATAAATCTGTGGGTTCATTTTTAATCTCTCTTATGCTATAACTGTGTTATGTTTAGACAACCTATCTCTTCATTGTCTTCCCTGAACTGTAAATGAAAAATGAAAATAAAATAAAAAATATATAAATATATAAATATATATATATATATATTCATTTAAAATACTGATACAATTCTGTAAGGAAAAAACTATAGCAATATATTGAGATACAACTGTATAACAATAAAGCCCTAAAAACATAAAATCTCATGTCAGCAACTGATGTGTTTTTGTGGTCCAAAGAGTAAATGTAAGTAATCTGTAGTCTGGACTACGTGAAGACAGCAAATCAAGATGCAAAACCCTGTATGACGCTTGCACTGGGCTACAAAGTGACGGGGAATGAAAATGACCTAATATTTTCAATGGAAGTGAATTAATGGATTTTCATTCTCTCCAAAGTGCTGCATGTGTAATTAAGGAGGACTGGCCAGCCGGGGGCTTCCGCGGTGCTTAGCAAACCGTGGCTGTCTCCGAGTGTGACTATGCTGTACTGCGCTGTACTGTGTGTGTGTGTACGTACATGGCTTTTAGCGTATAAGAATATGTTTATCTCAGAGTGTACAGTGCGTGATGGAGTGTGACGCTGAGGTGAGTCGGGGTGCGTGAGGTACGTCTCCCACACGCAGCGTTACATTCATTCGACTGGTACAGATGAAGTAATATCTGGAGGGAAGTGTAATTAGTTCAAATTCAATTGGACTCAAATACTTCATTATATACCTGCCAACAACACCAGGGATTGATAGCCATGGTTTCTTTTTCAATTTCCTTTTTTTCCTTCATTAATGGCTTGGAATTAATGGAATGACATGGTCGAGTCAAGCAATGCTAGAGGAGAGCATTACAGCACCAGAACTGTATCATGGGGCTATCGGAGGCTTGGCAAGCATTAGAACAATTCGTTTCTTGGTTTCATTTTTTTAGGCACTCATCTACTGAGAGAATTCAACATTCATTTCCAAGTATGCAAAAAGTAACAAACAGGGTTATTAAAGTTACCTGAAAAACAATAATAATAAAATAAAAATAAACATTAACTGGAATAAAATACAATATAAAAAACTTATTTTATTTTTAGCTAGTTGACAATATTTCTTATTTTCATTCAGTTTATCTTGATGTACTAAAATAAATAAAACTACAACTTAAGTAAAAAAACAAAAAAACAGACATTTAAAACAATAAAAAACTAATACAAATAACAAAAACACAGAACAAAATGACTAAAACTTTCAAATCAAAATGAAAACAAACTATATATAAAAAAATCTAAATCTAAATCCAATTCAAAATATTAACAAAAATTATAATAGCATCTCAGTGATACTAATTTTAATATGAATTAATTAAATAATTTATTTGTTCTGTGATTTTCTACAAAGAGGTATTGAAACATGTTTTGGGAAGAAGATGTGTAAAGGCCCATTCCCTGTTGACAGTCTCCTACATTACCCATAACCGCCTGGAATTTTCCACTTCCTATCAGTAAAACGCCATATGAATCTATTTTTTTCAGACTCTGAACATTTAAGATACATATTAAAGATATACATTCTAACAACAGAGCAAATTATATTATTCTTTTTCTCCTTTTTTGTCAGTCCTGGCAGGACGATGTCTTACTTCTTAAAACACATTTACATTCAGAACTGTGAATGCAATCTTAAAGACACTCAGCACAAACACATTCATATAAACCAATGCCCCAACCTCAACGCTGTTGTCTTATTGAAATATTTGTTCGCACGGCTCAGTGGCCTTTAATCTTCCAGGGATCCGATTTTATATTTGTCTTGGGTGGATTTACTCCCTAACTCTGCCTCTGTTTACCCAGTGTAATTGACAAGCCACTTAGAGGAATGGGAAAAACAAAGTGGGATGGCATGCCCTGTGCATCAGCATGCCTCCTCCAGTCTGTCAATGTGAGACTGTATGTTTGTTTAGCATCTGCTATACTTGTCTAAAAACACTTGCCTGATGCACAGGGGACATCAGTTCTCTCTCTCTCTCTCTGCTGGCTGTTGACCTGTGGTAGACACAATCAGCTTGCCACTGCATGCAATAATGGAAGGAGATATTCTGAACTTCCCGTTTCTACTTTTAGAATTTGAAGGGTTCTGAATATGTTTGCCGGCCTTCATATGCCACAAATTACTTGACAGAAGTTGACAAGTTAATGAGAACATAAATGTCAAATTCGGCGAGTTAGTGTGACGGAAATGCAATACTGGAAACAGTTTTCGCCACATTCTTTAATTAGGAAAAAAACATGTTTTTTTTTAGTTTGTTTGGTCAAAATGTATTAAAAGTTCAGAATCAAATAGACAAAGCTATGTGGTGTAGCCCCAAAACATTTGGACACTTAAAACAAACCAATTTAATCGTGTTAAATGCAAAATATCACACATTTGATAACAAAGATAATGTTTTTGCAACTACTGTTAACAATGTGAATTTTTATGGATGTAGGTAGTTAGTTTTTCTTAAGTTCCCACAGGTTATATAAAATCTTTCAAGGAAAACATTTGATAAAAATGTTGTATTTGATAAAAATGTCTGTAGTATTACATGATAAAATTAAAAATCTGCAAAAATATTTTAAAATGTTTAAAAACAACACAATACTATAAACTTATAATTAAATGAACACAATATATTAAAATATATTTATAAATAATTTGAGAAAAAAGAAAATAAAAATAAAATAAATTCCACATTTCATATTTTACAACATAATGCACTGAGACTTCATTATTTAGGACACCTAACACATTTTTTTGGACCACTGTATAAATGCCTTTTGTAAATAACCAGCAAACACAACGCACCGTGTTTGTGCTGTGTGCCGAAGCGCAAATAAATAAAACAGAAGTTATTATTTTTTCTTTTGTAAAATGTACCGGTTATTTGTTGCCATCTGCCCTGTAGATGAAAGGTTAAAGTTACAAAGAGGGTCTGATGTTGCATGCAGGTTTTAGTGCCAACCTTGGAATGAGCTTTTGACATCTCGCAACAACAGTTCAATACTCATCCAGGGGAGCCTCCATCGCCCGTGTTTGACGGGGGAGCAGGCAAAAAGACAAGCCTTGGCACCTGGTGTCTGAAAACCCTGTGACTGCTCTCAGCTGGAGGGAGGAGTTCTGGCTGATGTAAAAGCTATCTTTGATCTGAATAAAAAGCTGAAGGCTCTGGAAGGGTGCACTTTGCCATTATTCATGGGAACTTCAAAGCCTTCGTAATTAAATTGGAAGAATACCTAACAAAGAAACAGCCACAATGGAAAACTAAAGAGAGAGTGAGAGAGAGAGAGTGGGGAAAAAAAAGAAGGAGAACAAATACTGGCGCCAAAGCGAAGCCATGTCGAGCGATGTCTGGAAAGATCCTGAGGGATGTTGGGAAGTGGTGCAACCCCGGAGCACAGATGGATCTGGAGGTGGATCTGAGCGGCGAATCACATCGTCTCTCTCCTCCGCCCTCTCCTGGAATGCCACAGGCTAGCGTACAGCCCGCTATGAAGAGGCTGACCGCCGTCTACCGCCGTTAGTTCTACCAGACTGGTCTGTGGGGGCTGCACCCTGCTAGATACCTCTATGCCCCTAAAATTACCTCCAATCCATCATCTATCCCAGATATGACCTAATCGATAGGTGGGTTCCTGCTGCTGCCAATGTCAGGGATTTTTTTTTCCGCCGTCAGAAGTTCTGTGAAGGTAGGAGTGAGGTCGGAAAAGTGCCGGGGAAAGTGCTGAGTCGCCTGCAGCCCACAGACTTTATTCATCTTATCAAATTACAGCCACCTCAATAACCATCTCGTGGGACTCGAGACTGAAGAACAAGATTTCTCAATATTTCCAGCCCTTGCTTGATTTCATTGTTTTTCTGATGAATGGTGAACACAGAGTGTATGAATGTTGAAAGGTGCCAAAAGAGGATGCTGATTCACTAAAACGGTCATCTACAACCGCAAGCAAATTTCATAAATCTTACTAACGATAAACTCAGTCCTGGATTGAGAAAATTCACATGCAGATATATACTGTATATATATATATATATATATATATATATATATATATATATATACTGTATGGATTGTTCACCCGAAAATGAAAATTCTGTCATCATTTATTCACCATCAACTTGTTCCAAACTCTGTATAAATTTATCTATCTCTATATAAAAGATATTTTGAAGAATGATGGTAACCAAACAGTTGACGGTAGCCATTGACTTCCATAGTATGCAAAAAGGTACTATGGAAGTCAATAGCTACCATCAACTGTGTGGTTACTAGCAATTTTTTAATGTCTTCTTTTAAGTTCAGCAGAAGAAAGAAACTCATACAGGTTTGAAACAAGTGGACGGTGAGTAAATGACAGAATTTTCATTTTTGGGTGAACTATCCCTTCAAACAATAACAAAAACTACAGTTCTGGAAAAGCTATACTGTAACTTATGTCTATAGCACCAACTTAAAGAACACGGATTCAAAATGACACAGACAATACCAACATATTTGAAAAATTCAATTACACTGTAAAAAAATGATTTTTCTAAGTTGTAAATAAAACAAGATTATTGGAGCATTTTTTATTTAAATACCATTTCAGTCTCTCTAATTCAAGTTTTCATGTGTTACTTGCCATGTATTTGTAATCATTTGTGAAAGAAAATTGAGAGAAAATAGTTTCTACACCATTATTTTTTTTCAGTGTACCAATAAATTGAAATTGTCCATCTCTCAACATCTTCATTCATTTGCAAAATTTGTTGTATGTTTGTCACATCTTTACTCATACCTTTTTACCCTTTTTAATAAAATAATTAAAGTGAATTTTTAAAATGGCAAAATCTACTGGTGCATGAACCATGTTTTCCCCTTATTTTATAAATACACTGCAAAAAGTAAAACTTTTCAACCCTAAGGAGTTGCAGTATTTCAACCTGATCTGACCTTTCTGGTTGATTCAGTCATTATTAAATAATATTTATAACTTGAATAAAGCCAGTTAATGTAGATGCTACCACATGAACCACATTTTTAGGATACTCGAGCGATTAGAGTAATTACTTATGACAGAACACGCGGAGCTGCTAGCATCTAAAGCATCCCTCTGCCCGGCCTGTTTTCATTACACCACATCTCACTCACACACACAATACTAGTGATCAACCTCAACAGCAATCATCTTAATTTCTAATTATCCCAATTAATGTATGCAAATGGGGTTAATTCAAACTTATTGAAACCGTTTCGAAAGCTGTGCAATCAGCGAGCAGCTCCATCAATTAACATCAATATTTGTCTTGCTTTATTATTTAATTTTCCCATGGTAATGGCCACAATTAGCAGTAATTAAGAGCTTCCGTATGCGAGAGGAACCAAGCTGTTGATTAGAAGCGTATTGAAAGGTGCCAAAGCTGAATCCCTCCCTTCCAGCTCCTCTCCCCTCAAGGGGGAAAAAATGGGCAAAGAGAGAAAAAAACAAAATTGAATCAAGATTTTCAACTTGAAGCTGATCTACAGCCTTGTGAGGAAAAAAATACACGTATACTGACAGCAAAGATTTCTACAGTCTGTCGAGAGTGTCAAAAGAAAAAAAAAAGGGGGTGATTAGTTTTGAATTTAAAGGCTAGTATGTACCGCAATGCATGTTGGGTAAAATGTTCTGTGACATATATACAAAATGGAGTTTCAATCAATTTGCAGCAGTCACAAAGGAGGCGATATGTCAGCGCGCATTTCATTAAATTTTCCGCTTTCTTTGTTTCTCTATGGTACGCAATGAAAGGCTCTGTTAATCAGAGGTATATGTTGGATTATTTATTGCAAGCATGATAATGTCATTATTGTGCATGCAGGGCCACAGGGACCGGCTCACTTCTTGCTCTGCGTGTGTAGCACAGCGCCGATAATGCATTCAGCAGAATTACACTAATACCAGCAAACATAAAAATCTGTCGAACAAAAATCCTTATCATTTCTGCTAGCTGGCCCTGTAGGTTAATATTACTGTGCCTAACAGCAGGTAGAGACCTGAACGAAATGAAAATATATTGCAATTAGACTAGGATTGATTAATAGACGTCCCTATATTAAACTATGCTTGACTAAGCTATACATAATTCACCAGCCGTGTTACTGAGCTCTGCTTTAGTATTGGACTGAAAATGGCTGCAGGGTTTATGTAGCGCTAATTGTTCAGCAGGTGAGCATCTGCGCTAACAACACTGTATTACCCTTCGGAACGCTGGAAATGAACTCATTCATTTACAGACCACACGAGTACAGGCTAGCTAACTAAAACCTTGTTGTAAACATATGAAACGGGCAGCAATTAGGTCTAGCAATGTGAAAAACACATCTCACCGCTGAGGTCAAAGGCTACTGAACTTTAAATGTCAACAACAAATGTCCGTCGCTAAGCTAATTCTACGCTACTGGTGTCAGAATGTTGTCGTGTTTGACAGCTGACTGATGCGCGCGGACAACACTAAGGTAATTACTGAGGGGAACCACATCGCTAGTACCGTCTAACTACCGTAACCTTCTGAATGTCAGGTTGAAGACCTCGTCGTACCGTCTACGATCCTTGTGTTGGCGGACCTCCTGCAGACACTACATGTATGAAGCGAGGCACGCTAATTAAAAACACGTTTTCACGCTAACATTTAAAACGCTAACCCCTGCTTTAATGGCCTTTAGATAACGTGGTGCCTGTGCTATCAGGGCTGCGCACCTATGTCGATCCTCACCTCACCTTTACATAGCTCTCTTTCAATTAGAGATAGCGAGAGCAAGAGCAAAAGAAGGGGAGAGAGATGACTAGCGTCTCATTTTTATGTGAGCGGAGACTTGAGGGGAGCTGTCTATAGGCCCTTAATTTACAGTGGAGCAAAAGTGGCTAAGCAGATGGAGACAGATACAGTGGGACACGAACTTCTCATACACACACACACAGAAGCGCATGCAGCTTCTGTCGTAAATTATGCTGAGCAGTGGAGAATTTATGGGGCACAAATATCTCAGTACCAGCCTATCATTTCCTAAGCACTGTCAGTGTAATTCTTTCCTTGCCTGTCTAAACACACAGATAAAGCTGGTCTTGACTACAGCAGAGACTGAGAAGAGACAGATAGACATGGTTAGGGATGGGGAGGTGGTGGCGAGGAAAAAAAATAACCATGTGGAGAGCCGGAGGAAGTGTCATATGTTCGCTAGTGTGTTAAAGAGGGCATTTAAATTCAAATATCACATATGCAGCTGTGATGCATTACTGTCGACGTGTTAGTTTAAAGAAATATTCCGGGTTCAGTACAAGGTAAACTCGAACGACAGCACTTCGTTGACTACCGCCAATTAATCCTACTCTTCTTTAGTGAGACACTTACAATGGAAATGAATAGAGTCAATCTGTAAACGTTAAAATACACAATACTTTTAATAGTACAGCTACAAGAGGCAAACAATATGTTAACAATTTTGCAAAAATGTGATGAAAACAAATTTATAGCTTATATAATATATAACTAATAAACGTTTTAACAGAAAAAAATAAATAATGTACAAAAAATCTTTAAAAAGTTTAGGGTTAGTATTTATTTTTATTAATAATTTTATTCAGCAAGGATTATCAGAAGTGACAGATATTTATAATGGTACAAAATAATTCTATTTCAAACAAATGCTGTTCTTTTGAATGTTCTATTCATTCAAGTATCATTAAAAATAATAATATTAAAATAATTACATTTCATTCTAAAATAAATGTATAAAGCAGTGCAACTGTTTTTAAATGTTTCTTAAGCAGCAAATCAGCATATTAGAATGTGACACTGATGACTTAAGTAATGGCTACTGAAAATTCAGCTTTGCTATCAAAGGAATAAATTACATTTCATAATAAATTAAAATAGAAATTAATTTATTGTATTATTTTATTATTATTTGCTATTTTAAATTTTAATATTTAATAATTATTACACGTTTTACTGTATTTTTGATCAGATAATGTAGCATTGGTGAGAATAAGGGACTTACTGACATGAAATCTTACCGACCCCAAACTTTTAAACAGTAGTATAAGTGCTTTTACAAAATTATAAGCTTTACATTTCCGCTTTTAAGTCCTCACAATAATCTTGATTATCAACATTATCCTACAAACGGAACCTAGTATAACCCAGAATGTGTATAAATGTGCATAAAAAAACCTTTAGAAAGCAGAAAAACAAGCAAACAAACAAACAAAAAAGTGAGAAAGCAACTTTTAAGTATTCTTCTCATATGTACCAAAGACTCCACTGATGCCAAAGGGTCTGTACACCCAATAAAAAGAGTCTCGCTCAACAAACTAGGTATGGCTGAGAGAAAAGAGAATGTTTTGAACCAGTACAGCAAAGAAATAGCAAAGGAGATGAAGGGGCGGCATTATAAATTCAGCTCCAACTTTACAATGTGAGAGATATACTCCGGGTGAACCAGAGATTTCGGGGCTTATAGAGGCTTAATGGGAAAGGTGGTCGGGGCTGGGGTATGGCGTGTGCCCTTTTGCTACCCTCGAAGTCCTGGCCATGAGCAGCGTGCAAATACATAAACTTCGATAAAACAACATCCAATTTACCCAGCTATTCTACCCTCGCTCGCAAAGGAGCTGAAGTACTTTGCGTGTCTGCTAAGGAAATGAAACTACCTCACACAGCTAATTAACTCGTCTTGGAGGAGCAACAGAGAGGAGACTCCAGTTGGATCGCCTCAAAAAGTCGTTCAGTCGAGTTGATCTGGGGGAGGATGATCAGAACAGGCTGTCTGAGTGAAAGTAGTGATGTCTGAGCTGTGTGAGTGATTAATAAATAAAACATAAAAAGGAGAATGAATGACTGTGAATAGGGCATTAAAAATGCACATTATTTTTAAATGCATTATAGCAATGCTCAAATATAATTTGGCAAATATTAGACAAAAGTTAACATATTAAAAATATAAATACATTTGAAATACATTTCTGCGTAGATAATATTGTTTAATAATATTCTACAATGTTTTATTAAACATTTATTTATTTTTTAAGCATTTTTGAACCTGCAAAATATGACACATGCATTTTTTTTGCCGTATTTAATTTTATCTACACACTTCACAAAGACTAAAGTGGTTTAGTGGGCCACCCTGGTCACAGGAAATGTTCCTGGTTGTCCTTTCTCTGACTGTACAGTTCGCATAAATAAAAGACATCAGCAAGTGGAAAATGCTTTGCTTTTAAAGACATACTTTCATATTTTATAAGAATTTGCACCGACATGACAGTCACATGCGAAACTAAATGACTTTGTAAGTTGTTCTTCATGAGAACATCTGCTAAATGGCGTACATATAAATTATTTGTCATACATGCCTCCGCTGCACGGCCCATGCAGAGAATTTAGCCCTGAATAGGCGAATAACACCTACAGTATGTGGACACAAATGGATCTGTGCAGCATATCTGCACTGCTACACAGATAACTAACTATAATTCAGCCTGAAGTCTTCTAAACATCACAGGGTCTTCAGAGATTTATTAAGATCCACCCAATGGATCTAGAAGACTCTGGAGGACCCAACCTTCCCATCATTCTCACCTCTTAAGGATAACCGTGGTGCAGAGCCAGTGGCGGCCCAGCGTGCATTGCAGCAAAGCACAGAAACATCAATACCGATGCACACTCTCAACACTGGGGCTTGTGGGAAACATCACACCATCTGCAGAGATCTAATGCAGACACGCTCACACACATGCCACAGCTCTGATGTTTCTCTCTTAATTCCACTTTTCTCTCTTAATTCTTAATTCTCTTTAATTCAAGCAGACACTGCGACATGATATTTTTGATTAGGTGTTGTTTTAAGAATTCTACATATTTGATGAGAAATCAACACTGAGGATTCAGTTTTCGAATTAAACCCTTTTTTAAAAACAGTTACACATTTGTTGTCCTTGTTACACGTTTCATGTACTTACTATTATAATAACAATAAATTATGCATAATTACATGCAAGTAACCCTAAGACAAAACCTAATCCTAACCCTAACCCTAATTGCTGTATATAGTAAGTACATGTAGTTAATTAATATTACTCAGTACTTAAATGTATAATTACACTGTAACAAGGACACTAAAATAAAGTAACCAAAGTTTCTTATGTCTATAAAAATGTGACTGATCATATTTGGGTTTTTTAGCTTACGATCTAAATATGATCACATTTTTTATTAGTAATAATAATAATAATTATTATTATTGTATTTAATTAACTAAAATACTACTATGAATAACACTTTAATAAACCGAGAAACATACATTTTGAGTGACTTCAGAGCTAAATCTGTAACAGGGCATTTCATGACTAAAAGATGTTAAACATTTATTAAATAGAGATATATAAAGTGTTAAGTCAAATGGTTAATAATTAGCTCAGAAAAAAAGAAGCTTGGAGTAAAATGACTTGTGTGCCCAATTATGGAGGAAGATAAATATGGGGATGGCTAAATAGATGCCGATGCGGTGGCCTAATAAATAACAATACAATGCATCATTAACGCTAGGGCACAGTGAAGGAAAGGACTTTGGTGAATTAGCTGCATGAACTAAATAATGCAGTGCGAAATTTCAAGAAACTTTTCTTGTTGATTGTGCTGATGCGATTTAAAAAGCCCAATAAAATAATTACGCCTTTGATTAAATCACCAGCGCAGACCACAAATACTTTATAGAACTACTACCAAATTCACTTGAGTGCTGAAGTCATTGGGTTTTTGGAATCCGCAGGTTTTATTTCAGAAACTGGATGCCTGGAATTGATTAGCCTCATAACATGAATAATGTGATGATCCAAACAATGACATGAAAAATCTGTCTGTTCCAGAATCCATAACTAATGCAACACTAATGCACACTTCATTTTTATGCATACAAAATATATTCCTTCAATTTAAGATGCGCAAGATTGAAGGGATGACAAGACAGAGACAAATGTTGGCACATCGCTGGTAATCAATAATTTAGTGGAGCTGATAGAAACGATACTTTAATGAGATCCACAGCACAGAAAACCTATGGAGAGCGTTTTCATTTAGTATTAATATGAAAATGCTATGTTCACTTTACATCAATGCAGAGCAGCACTTGTCTGGGGAAAACACTCTCTTTGTTGTGTGTCTGTGTGTATATATACATAGAAGTTCAAATATGTGTGTGTTGCACCACTGCGCTACGATGCTGTCAGATCACGTACCTATTTCCTATAATAACCTGCTTTTAATCTCAAGAGTATTTCAACTTTGATTTGATTAGTAGTCGATGCTGATGAGATGTCCATTTCACCGGTCAAGACTTTTTTTCTTAAAACACGTATGCACAAATTAAGTCGTATTTCTAGCGGGACTCTAATGAGTAAAACTAATTTTGTACGAGGTGATATAAAAGGATTCCTTCAATTGAAAACAAAACACATTTCTTTTCAAGCACAACGACCAGCTCATTAATTTGATCTTATCAGATGTGTTTAAGAGTAGAAACAGGCTAACTACAATACCGTTAGCAAAACAATTACCTATTGATACGCAGTATTGATACAACCGGCTATACAGATTCATCCTCATTGCAGCTGTCGTTAATTTCCACTTACTGTTTCTAGACAAACTAGAAAGAAAACGAGACTGTTTGAAGCTAACATATGTTTTAGTGCAATGAACATCAGCTGATCCGTATTCCCAGGGGTTTTGCTTCCATTTCTAACCTATTATATCATCGGCTATTGACAAGTGAGTGTATACTGAATTACGCTCATAGCGAGAGTCTGAGTGAGTCCGGTGTGTGCACACACGCGCGCGCGGTGAACGTGTGTTTCAAATATCTGATCATCGTTAGCAGGGGTTGGTGTCACTCAGCAGGAAGTCTTCAGGGGGGAATGAGCTCCGACTATCTCTCCTGTGCAGCACATAAAAAGAAAAGGCTTCAACCACTCCCTACGTTTCTTTGACTCGCACTAGCCCACCCGTCCAATTATATCTCATTGTGGCTGAGCATTCATATCCCTCTCAATCCTCTCTCATTCATGGATTTCATTTTCCCACACCTTCCTCTTCCTCTCTTTAATGTTTCCATCCTTGTTACTCCATCTACCTCTTCTCTGGCTGTTTTCAAAGCTGGCTTTATTCCTCTCTATAGCTCTAGACATGCGAGAGACCACCTGCAGCAGAGCAGGTGAAGCTTTTGTGCTGACAATTCAACATGTGAAATACACACAACGTTTTTTTCTTCTCCTATACGTGTGCGTGCATGTGTGTATTTTGGAGTTATACTTGCAAAATGACTTCGACCACTGCTAGAAATGACTAAAAACTCACTGGAGAATAAGCTTCTAATATTCAGCTCCATGGCTCAGGAGAAAATCATACAATAGCGAGAATTGTTTAACTATCCTGAGCATGGGTAAAGATTTTCGGTCCTCTAGGGAAGGAGAGGTGCTTGCACAAGCAGATTTACTGCTCCGTATTGACTCAAGACTTGAGAACCAGCCTCTGCCGCAATAAAAGGAGAGAGAGGGAATCTTATCCAGCCAAATTTAAATTAAATGTAGATAGAGATCAGATTTGCTAAAAAAAAGAGAAAAGAATGTAATGGAGAATATATTTTTTTTCATATCTGCCTTTTTTTTTTTAAATGCTCACTTGACATCACTGTCTGACAATCCTCTTTTATTTTCAATACCAGACTGTATCAAACAACATTGGTTTGATGTTTAAATGAGGTTACAGAACAAGCTACTGAACTAGAAACACGTTCTGCCTCTGCAATTGTTTTGTTCTGCAACTCCACGCAGTATGAGAAAACACACTGTTTGCTAAAAAATAACTTGCATCACAACCTGCATGATGCTACGGCTCAAACTTTTGCTATTAAATGGAAAACAAAAGCAGTGTGGATCCCTAGTTAATTCCTAATCCAATGAAAACAGACAGTAATGGAGCTAAACAGCATTTGCCAGCGCTAGTGCATGCAGTCAGCGGGAAACACACACACACACACACACACACACACACACACACACACACACACACACACACACACACT
>NW_015505205.1:2749034-2754497 GCF_001515645.1 Sinocyclocheilus grahami | reverse complement strand
GGAAACACACACACACACACACACACACACACACACACACACACACACACACACACACACACACACTCACACACACACACGCGCGCACGCGCACACACACACATATTAACTTCACAGACATGCTGTACAATATGTGAAATTTTTTAACAATTATCTACATTGTTATCACTTAAAAAAAGAATTGTGTTCTCACATGCTTGTAGACATTAAAATGTCTTTAAGTGAAATGTATGAGAGACGTATGAAAATGGAAGTGTGTCTAATTGCATACACATTTTAAATTACAATTTTTGTAAAAATACATTAGACTTTTTTGTAACTGTAAAATGAGTAAGTTTACTTTTTTGTAAAACACACTTTCCTTTCACTATATTGTTTTTGAAGCACACAAAGCCATTTCCCTTAACTATTTTTCTTTTTTTGGGCATAGACTGCAGTCTAAGATGAGACACAGGTGAGGAATTCATCAAGAAAGAACGAAGACAAAAAAAAGCGAAGAAACAAATCTTATTATAATTCAAAATCTACAAGATGTGACGTGCCATGTGTGGCTACCATTTCAGCAGGTGAATAAAAGCAAAGAAAGGCAAAAGGAATAACGAATGGGATCCTGTAGAATCCCTGAGGGTGTGATAACTCTTTCTGAATCTGTCTGTATTATTTGGAAGTGAGTCATACTAAATTTGACAGATGAGAACAAGTCTGCGTTTCATTCTTTTTTTCTTTTTTTTTTTTAACTCTCGCAGCAACTGACTTCAGAAAAAAAAAATCTGAAATCGCTGTAACAAAATAACTATTGAAACCGAAACAAACCCCTGCTAGCGCCTCAAATGCAACAAGCCCAATATGACAGATATTTGAGAGATGTTTCTCACAGCTAATCAATTATGGGTGTACACAAAAACAAGCCCTGACATCTTGTCGATGACATCTGTTCAAAATCAAATGAGGAATTATGAGGACACTCAAACGCGCAAGCATTTACAGGATGAAGTCTTAAATACGCCTTATTTGTATGCACAGACACACATGTACACACACAGCGAACGGCGCTGGGACAGCAGAGGCCCGGACAGCTGGTGTTGTGTGTGTGTTTGCTGGGACAGCGACTGTTAAGGTGATGAGTGAGGAGCGATTTGGTAGCAGCATGAGGCAGGTTATCTCTCAACAGCCTTATCATTCTTTATATCTGAGCAATAACACACCGTCTAGAGGAAAGCAGCAGCCTGCCATCGCACACGCCGCCCGTAGTAATGCATACACACGGCCAAAAACAATCACCCCAGCCCCTCACGTGCCACACAATTTCCAAGCACCTTCAGAAAAGTCAGCCAACCCCCATTTACTAGAACGGACTAATTCAGTGACATCTGTCTATATTCGGCCAGTGTGTAGTTCACAAAAAGCAGAGACAGATTCACACAACTTCTGAAACAGAAAGCACTGAATGCAATTAAACAAGAAAAATGTCAACACAACTGATTCGGTTAAACTAAATTACAGTCCCGGGTTTTTGAAAACCTTTTTTTGAAATGGAGTGAATTCTTGAATGAAACACGGTTTGAACGGATGAAGTGATGTGTGATTGACTCCGGACACAAATGGGATGTTATGAAAAAGAACACACACACACACACACACACACACACACACACACACACACACACACACACAGGTTTGTTTTAATGGTTTATGGGGACTCTCCATTGGCGTAACGGTTTTTATACTTAATTAATATTACTCAGTATTGCCCTACACCAACCCTACCCCTAAACCTACCCCTTACAGGAAACTTTCTGCATTTTTAGATTTTCAAAAAAACTCATTCTGAATTATTTATAAGCCTTTTGAATTACGGGGACACTGAAAATGTCCTCATAAATCACCTTCTCGTTGTAATACCTATGTCATACCCATGTTATTATACAAATTTGTGTCCTCATAAACCACATAAACATGCACACACACACACACACACACACATATAAAATAAAAATAAAATAATAAAAATAAAATTTTGTTTTATTAAAAAAAAAATTTCAATTAAAAAACACTGCTAATTATGAAACTAACAAAAAAGACACACCGTAAACAATATAAAATAAAACAGATACAAGCAAAAAAAGTTGTGGAATAACTATAGTATAAATGCAAAACTGACACTGCAAAAACTCACAGCATGAATGAAAAGATGGGAACAGAGAAGGATGACCCCTGCCGAGGGTTTTGAGGGAGGAGGGATATGAGGAGGAGGGGGTGAACACAATGCTAGCACGTGTCACCCGCAAGTAGTAGAAGAAGAAGAAGAGGAAGGAAGAGCGAGCGCAAGACGGAGGGATTGGGATTGCCTTACCTCGGGTAGGTAGAGGAACGCAGGGGGACACTGGAGAGAGTGTGTTAGCATCCCTGAGCCGGAGAGCAGAAGACAGCCTGTGTTGGCCATTGAGCACAGCATGTGGTAGCGGGACGTTTTGCGCATTAAGCTGGGAGATACTCTCTCTCTATCTCTCCCTCTCTCTCTCTCTCTGAAACCCTCACTCTGCCTCTACTCCTTCTTCTTCTTTGTTTTGTGCAGAAGTCTTTTTGATTCTATCTGCTTCTCTTTTTTGCTGTTTTTTCTCTGGACTGTTTCTTTCTCAGCTGTTCTGGAGGTGGGCTGAACGTGGGCGTGCGAGTCGTCTGAATGGTCCTGGGCCCTCTGTCATCAAGGCTCGGCTGCGCACTTTCACTAACACTCTTACACACGCACACACACATACGGAAGCCAATGTGAGCCCTCGGAGAGAGAAAAGGGGAGGTTCTGCTAGAGCGAGGGAAAGCAGGAGGAGGAGGAGGATGGGAGAGATGCTGAGAGGGAGGAGGCAGGAGTTCCCGGGGGTATTCAAAGATCAAACAGACCCACTGTAGAAAATGAAGGGAATGTATAATGACATCACAACAGCTGATCTCGGCCATTAATTGCAGATCTCCGCAGCCGTGCGCACTGCTTTCTGCTCGTGTAACGGAGGAGACGACTCGCAAAGTTGATTTGATTATCTTTTCATTAATTATTCACTCTTATCGTCAGATTTCCTGTAAGGAATAAAGGAAATGACACCTGAGTATTCGACTTGCATTTCGTAACGATTCTAAATAAACAATTACTCAATAATTCAAGGTGATCAAGGGTGATGGCCAACAAAGAGTCTTGTTTCAAGGCTGGGGAGAGTGAGACAGCCCTAGGCTGGACTGGGATATGTATTGGGCTCATTTAGGGTCTATGGAGGGTTGATCTATTTCTCTTTGGATGCAGACACACCAGATGTGCCCCCATTATGGGGGATCAAACCCCCACCGACGCACCGAACTACAGCCACCAAACACAACCACGCAACTCATCCAACAACTTCCTTTGGTGAACCTTTATTGTATGACCGTCGTCCGTTAATAGGGCATTTTCTTTTAGTTCAGTAAAAAATACAGTGTTTAGAATGACGTACAACAGAGGAAAAAAAAATTAGCTTTTTTTTTTTTTGGCAAAGGGAGGAACAGACGCTCATAGCTTCACTTTTGATTATTGTTTTGATTTTAACATAAAAAACTCTGACCTTACATTGAATCCTGATTTATTGATCTCTCAGGTAAGAGTTATAATGTCTGGTTTGTACTTTAAGTCTGCTTTATGGTTTTCTCAGTAATTAAATAGTAAATTATGGTTTAAGTGCTGTAAATTTCAGCTGAACGCAAAACTTTTCGGGGCACAAATAACTGATTATGATTTAAGATAGAATCAATGTTTTAAATTACCTAATGTTATTTAATATTACTAACAATACTAACTTAAACAGTTTTGTATGTAGTGTAAAATTATAACAACAACAACAACAAAAAAATAATTTCCAGAACTAAACATCAAATCATCAAACATTACTTTTACAATCCATCATGCCAACTTCATCCCTTTCCACAAAAGAAACAATAACAATCACAAAAATCAAATGTTTAATACATTTATCAGTTCACACAATTAGCTAAAATCTTTTTTTCAGTCAAATAAGAGTTATTTGAGAGAATAATAGGATTTGTTTTTAATTACTTGAGAGTCGTTTGCTGACAAATCATCGTAGTCTGTAAACGACAGTTCAGTCCAATTATATAAGTTTTTGAACTAAACATCAAATTTATAATTACTTTAATAATTTACTAAAGTACAAGCCATCACGCCAACTTCACCCCTCTCCACAAAAGGAACCATTACATCTAAACAAGATACATTTTTACTAAATTTATGTCCACCTAACAGTTCACATAATCTGTAAAAATATATATATTTTAAATTAATAAAGTATGAAGCACCCAAGACATTAACTGTTATTATTATTATTATTGTTGTTATTATTATTATATTAGAGCATTACTTTCTGTCAAATTACTGTAGTCAGCAAATGACATTTCAACCTGTTCAAACATAATTTTAGCAAGTGATCTATATCTTGGTGTGTTAGCAAAATTGAACAGATATACCGGGATTCAAAATGAAAACGTATCTTCATTTAATACTTTAATACTACAGAGCATGGTAGTGTGGGTGAAATTGTGCATACTCTCGTGAAAAAACCTCTAAACTATTTTTTATAGTTTAAATTAGATGTGATCACATAGTTTCACTGACGCGTTGCCAATTTAAGGTGCAGAAACGAATCTTTGCGGCTCCTTTTCATTCTGCTCTTTTGTCTTAGTGTGCTGTCACTACCCTGTTAACAGTGCTAATAGAAACTGATGAGACATTAGCTGTAATGAGCTGAGTGAGCTAAAGAAATAAAAATGAGTTCACTAGACAGTAATTTTCACTAGACCGAACTCTGACCATAATACCAGTGGACAACCACAAACACTCATTAGCATTAAAGGTCTCTATGTCCATTTCTAGTCCACACTCATAATGGTCAAGAGAAGGAGAGATTACAGGAGTCTAATACAATGAGAATCACTGTCAGTACTAGATAAAACTCAAATAAAACCTTCTTGACAGAAGCTAAACTGTTGCTCACCTTGTGACATTATGATTCTTTACATGCTGCATGTCTGAAAAATACATTACAATATTCGCCAACAAAGAACACACTGCTGAATTGATCTCCACACATGATGGATACACATACTCAAGAAAACTGAAGTAAAACCTGAATATGTTATAGCATGGATTTTTCACACTGCCATTTCTACAAGCTCCATTTGCAGCCGTATAGACACTCAATCAGCGGGGACAACTGTAAGATCCCTGTTGGCACAGAAACATCAGTGCGGATGAGCGTAATGACATAAGATTTCAGACAGTATCAATCAAACCACACACCGCTACTTCAAAGCTATTCAGGTGCTGTGACTACTGTAAAACACACCCTCCACCAGTTACAACAAATCACTTGCAATCACAGAAAGTAGATTGTGGATGTGAGCCAGGATGGGTTATGCGTTCCGATT
>NW_015505205.1:2699174-2747711 GCF_001515645.1 Sinocyclocheilus grahami | reverse complement strand
TGACACTGCAAAAACTCACAGCATGAATGAAAAGATGGGAACAGAGAAGGATGACCCCTGCCGAGGGTTTTGAGGGAGGAGGGATATGAGGAGGAGGGGGTGAACACAATGCTAGCACGTGTCACCCACAAGTAGCAGAAGAAGAAGAAGAAGAAGAAGAAGAAGAGGAAGTAAGAGCGAGCGCAAGACAGAGGCATTGGGATTGCCTTACCTCGGGTAGGTAGAGGAACGCAGGGGGACACTGGAGAGAGTGTGTTAGCATCCCTGAGCCGGAGAGCAGAAGACAGCCTGTGTTGGCCATTGAGCACAGCATGTGGTAGCGGGACGTTTTGCGCATTAAGCTGGGAGATCCTCTCTCTCTATCTCTCCCTCTCTCTCTCTCTCTGAAACCCTCACTCTGCCTCTACTCCTTCTTCTTCTTTGTTTTGTGCAGAAGTCTTTTTGATTCTATCTGCTTCTCTTTTTTGCTGTTTTTTCTCTGGACTGTTTCTTTCTCAGCTGTTCTGGAGGTGGGCTGAACGTGGGCGTGCGAGTCGTCTGAATGGTCCTGGGCCCTCTGTCATCAAGGCTCGGCTGCGCACTTTCACTAACACTCTTACACACGCACACACACATACGGAAGCCAATGTGAGCCCTCGGAGAGAGAAAAGGGGAGGTTCTGCTAGAGCGAGGGAAAGCAGGAGGAGGAGGAGGATGGGAGAGATGCTGAGAGGGAGGAGGCAGGAGTTCCCGGGGGTATTCAAAGATCAAACAGACCCACTGTAGAAAATGAAGAGAATGTATAATGACATCACAACAGCTGATCTCGGCCATTAATTGCAGATCTCCGCAGCCGTGCGCACTGCTTTCTGCTCGTGTAACGGAGGAGACGACTCGCAAAGTTGATTTGATTATCTTTTCATTAATTATTCACTCTTATCGTCAGATTTCCTGTAAGGAATAAAGGAAATGACACCTGAGTATTCGACTTGCATTTCGTAACGATTCTAAATAAACAATTACTCAATAATTCAAGGTGATCAAGGGTGATGGCCAACAAAGAGTCTTGTTTCAAGGCTGGGGAGAGTGAGACAGCCCTAGGCTGGACTGGGATATGTATTGGGCTCATTTAGGGTCTATGGAGGGTTGATCTATTTCTCTTTGGATGCAGACACACCAGATGTGCCCCCATTATGGGGGATCAAACCCCCACCGACGCACCGAACTACAGCCACCAAACACAACCACGCAACTCATCCAACAACTTCCTTTGGTGAACCTTTATTGTATGACCGTCGTCCGTTAATAGGGCATTTTCTTTTAGTTCAGTAAAAAATACAGTGTTTAGAATGACGTACAACAGAGGAAAAAAAAATTAGCTTTTTTTTTTTTTGGCAAAGGGAGGAACAGACGCTCATAGCTTCACTTTTGATTATTGTTTTGATTTTAACATAAAAAACTCTGACCTTACATTGAATCCTGATTTATTGATCTCTCAGGTAAGAGTTATAATGTCTGGTTTGTACTTTAAGTCTGCTTTATGGTTTTCTCAGTAATTAAATAGTAAATTATGGTTTAAGTGCTGTAAATTTCAGCTGAACGCAAAACTTTTCGGGGCACAAATAACTGATTATGATTTAAGATAGAATCAATGTTTTAAATTACCTAATGTTATTTAATATTACTAACAATACTAACTTAAACAGTTTTGTATGTAGTGTAAAATTATAACAACAACAACAACAAAAAAATAATTTCCAGAACTAAACATCAAATCATCAAACATTACTTTTACAATCCATCATGCCAACTTCATCCCTTTCCACAAAAGAAACAATAACAATCACAAAAATCAAATGTTTAATACATTTATCAGTTCACACAATTAGCTAAAATCTTTTTTTCAGTCAAATAAGAGTTATTTGAGAGAATAATAGGATTTGTTTTTAATTACTTGAGAGTCGTTTGCTGACAAATCATCGTAGTCTGTAAACGACAGTTCAGTCCAATTATATAAGTTTTTGAACTAAACATCAAATTTATAATTACTTTAATAATTTACTAAAGTACAAGCCATCACGCCAACTTCACCCCTCTCCACAAAAGGAACCATTACATCTAAACAAGATACATTTTTACTAAATTTATGTCCACCTAACAGTTCACATAATCTGTAAAAATATATATATTTTAAATTAATAAAGTATGAAGCACCCAAGACATTAACTGTTATTATTATTATTATTGTTGTTATTATTATTATATTAGAGCATTACTTTCTGTCAAATTACTGTAGTCAGCAAATGACATTTCAACCTGTTCAAACATAATTTTAGCAAGTGATCTATATCTTGGTGTGTTAGCAAAATTGAACAGATATACAGGGATTCAAAATGAAAACGTATCTTCATTTAATACTTTAATACTACAGAGCATGGTAGTGTGGGTGAAATTGTGCATACTCTCGTGAAAAAACCTCTAAACTATTTTTTATAGTTTAAATTAGATGTGATCACATAGTTTCACTGACGCGTTGCCAATTTAAGGTGCAGAAACGAATCTTTGCGGCTCCTTTTCATTCTGCTCTTTTGTCTTAGTGTGCTGTCACTACCCTGTTAACAGTGCTAATAGAAACTGATGAGACATTAGCTGTAATGAGCTGAGTGAGCTAAAGAAATAAAAATGAGTTCACTAGACAGTAATTTTCACTAGACCGAACTCTGACCATAATACCAGTGGACAACCACAAACACTCATTAGCATTAAAGGTCTCTATGTCCATTTCTAGTCCACACTCATAATGGTCAAGAGAAGGAGAGATTACAGGAGTCTAATACAATGAGAATCACTGTCAGTACTAGATAAAACTCAAATAAAACCTTCTTGACAGAAGCTAAACTGTTGCTCACCTTGTGACATTATGATTCTTTACATGCTGCATGTCTGAAAAATACATTACAATATTCGCCAACAAAGAACACACTGCTGAATTGATCTCCACACATGATGGATACACATACTCAAGAAAACTGAAGTAAAACCTGAATATGTTATAGCATGGATTTTTCACACTGCCATTTCTACAAGCTCCATTTGCAGCTGTATAGACACTCAATCAGCGGGGACAACTGTAAGATCCCTGTTGGCACAGAAACATCAGTGCGGATGAGCGTAATGACATAAGATTTCAGACAGTATCAATCAAACCACACACCGCTACTTCAAAGCCATTCAGGTGCTGTGACTACTCTAAAACACACCCCTCCACCAGTTACAACAAATCACTTGCAATCACAGAAAGTAGATTGTGGATGTGAGCCAGGATGGGTTATGCGTTCCGATTGGCTTTTTCCTCTTATTTATGAATCCATACATCCCACAGGAAATAAAAACACACACATGTCAACTTTTTAAATGGATATTTCACCCCAAAATGAATTCTGTCATCATCTACTCATCCTCAAACTTGTATATTCCAACAACATTGGACCCCAATGACTTTCATTGTATGGGCAAATTTCAAAACATCTTCTTTTGTGCTCCACAGAAAAAATAGACATTTTCCCTTTTGGGTGAACTAACCCTTTCATTTTTGCACAGCATCAATGTCTCAATGTGCCACAATTCAAAAGTCTGCAACAAAAACATTTTCAAACATTTCTCATCAAATTCATCCAAGTTCAAATTATCTGAGATGTGCTATCATATGTACTCTCATAGCTCGTCTTTTACTGTCTAACAACAAGTGTCTCATTTGCTTCTGATTTTATTTCTCTTCATAAAAAACATCTGAAACAAAGATGATATTCAAATCAAACATAACCAAGATTTCCTATAAGCCTCCTGAGCTATAAAAGAGCAACGCCCGAGCAATAAAATCTCCCCCCCAAGATGCGTTTTGGCGGATTTCCTCAGATAAAATCTTCATAATCAATTATTTAGCATACATATATGTCGATCAATGGCGTGTGTTTGCCATACCCTTGCAATTTTCATGTTCTCCTGTGAAAATGAGGACAGTGGTGTTTTATCATGTCTGTCATGTCATTTATCATCTCTGTAAAGATGCCTCTTCGAAGTTCACCGGGAAGTCTGAGATTTTTCAGACTTTTATTTTTTTCCAACTCATCCTTATGAGAACTTAAATGCCCTGTGACATTGAGAACTTCAAAGCGGCACTGCTGTATCTTCAAAGATGGTTTGAACTCTTTTTTCAGCCTCCCTGTGACAGAGAACGTCTTGTTTATTGACACAATGCAAAAAGCCCAGCATGAAAGATGGGATTGGGGGGTTTGGGGCGGCATCAGGCAAGAAGGTGGTAGCAAGTACAGCGTCGAGGGATGGGGGAATGAGAGTGGGAGGTGGAAGAGCATGTCTGATGCATTCAAAACACAAATGGTCATGAAAAGCTACCGAGTCCCAGCGAGCTCCGGATGCACGTAAAACAAGGGCGTGCAAAAAAGCCAGTGGTTGTCTATTGGAAAGTGACTTTCACATGCGTCGTCCCTGGCTGGTAGAGGAGCCGTTTGAAATGGGGAATCAAAGAGGGTTGAATCCTGACAGGGGGCTGCCACATTAGGCATTCTTCTACCCTCATCCCCTAAGGTGCTTATCCTCTGCAAAGTGGAACAATAGCAAAGAAGAAAGTCAAATGTGTCTCCTCAGTCTTAAGGTGATTGCACGTCTTACGTTTCTGACAACATCTGACCAAACTAGGAATGAAATACTGCTGTCTGGTTTTAACGCAGATTATAGTGTGTCCACGTTCAAATGTGTAATCACCCATCAGTAACACCCTCTGACACAACAAACGTCCCCTATATCATCCACGGAAGCTGTAAAAAAAAAAAAAAAGCAAAAAACATATACACTGTAAAGATCTGTACAAATAGGGCACAGTGCACTGTATTCATTTGAAGATTTTTTTTTTTTTAACAGGTGCCTACCTGTGTTTTAGGGTTAACGGAAATGTCCTTAAAATAAAGGATAATGTCCTGGCAGAAAAGTACCATTTTCCTTTTTTTAAATCTATTTTCTATACAGTGTATGTGTATGTGTATATATACACACATTCAGTTTTGTGTGTGTGTGTGTGCATGTTTATGTGGTTTATGAGCATGCAAGTTTGTATAATGACATGGGTATGACATAGGTATTACAATGTCAAGGTGATTTATGAGAACACTTTCACTGTCCCCGTAATTCAAAAGGCTTAAAAAACATACTAAATGGTGTTTTTTTTGGGAAAATCTAAAAACGCACAAAGTTTCCTGTGAGGGGAAGGTTTATGTCTAGGGTTGGTGTAGAGTGAGATAAAATACCATTTGTACATTATACAAAACATTAAATCTATGGAGAGTCCCCGTAAACCATAAAAACCAATGTGTGTTTGTGTATGTATATACACACATACCTCACTGTTTAAAAGCAGTGATAAATTGGACGTTAAAGGTTCTTCATGGATCCATAGATGCCACCTTAAATTATAGAGTGAAATAAAGACATAGGCCTATTTGGGCAAATCCTCTATTAAGGGAACTTGAAATATTCAACAATAAAATGTGACTTAATTATTAATTTATTAAGGAATTATTTAAAAATGAAAAGTGATTGAAGACTTGCGATAATATTTATATTGTGCGCACACACACACACACACACACACACACACACACACACACACACACACACGCGTGTACAAATAGATAGATATGTTTTATGTTTTATTTTTGAGGGAAATGTCCGTAACGTGACAGAAAAGGTACCGGAAATTTTCTGCCAAGAAATACAAAATCTATCCTTAAAAACATTTTTAAAATGCACTGGTTTAAAATGATTCTAAAAGACAGAAAAGTTCCTCTAACTGAAGAATCACTCAATGACATGACGTAAAAGAACAGCTGAATCAGTTGTTTTAACAAGTTCACTGAAACTGTTTAAGAGCAGTGATTCACAGAAATGAGTCAGACCTCCCATTACTAGTAGGAAACACAGAATCCTGTTCATTCATGTTTGTGTATCCAATAGATTTAGAGCGTAGTTTAAAACCAGCAAAACACCATGAATCAGCTTCACAGTTTCACCATTTTTTCCCTCTCTTACTTCATTGAGTTTCAATAGCAGCCAGTTCACATGGAGGTCATGAGCATTGCATAAGGCAATGGCTGTCCAACCACATTACCTGCAACAGTCCAAACAAAGCTGAAAATCTTGCAGGGTGACGCACTAATCTGCTGTTTCACTGCAACATGAGAAAGCACCGTGTTTTGCACTGAGGGAAGTTTCATCATATACAACAAACCATTACATAGCTGTAGCTTATGACTACCTGAGGCTCGCTAGTCAAGACTGCTGGGTACTTATTGTCTCACATCTTGCTGAACAGCAGTGGGGGTCCACAATGAATAAACCTCTGGCATGATGATTGAGAGCATGTGCTTATTTTTTCATTTCACTGCACGAAATTGAATTTGACTTCACACCACGCCATATTGCATTAGCTCAAAGGGTAACTTGTGATTACCCAGAGTACAATGGGTTTATTAGGGCATAATTGAAAATATAATTGTAAGTAAATTAGCTCACTATTGTGCGAGTGTATTTTGAAGCGATTAGAGCTGAGAGGGGCTGTGCGATGAGTCGAAATGAAGGAGCTAATTATTGATTTGGGAATCCAGGACGGCATTTGCCACTTCCGATGTGAACCAGGGAAGCAGGAAAAATGAAAAAAAGGAGAAACTATTGTTTTATTTATTTTTGTTTTGGTAATTGGTTTTGCTTCTCTCTGTGAAGTAGCTAGAAGCATCGTTAAATTAGACATAATATTTACAGTAACACTTTACAATAAGGTCTTGTACGGTAATACAACAGCTAATATGAGATAACACTGAACGATACTTTAACAACATTTATTAATCTTGGACAATGGTTGGGGCTGGTAAGATTTATTTGTCTCTTATGATGTCTCTTAATAAGATTTTATTGTCTCTTATGCTCACCAAGGCTGCATTTATTTAAAAAAAAAAAGCCAAGGTAATATTGTAAAATATTTTTACAATTTTAATTAATTATGTTCTATTTTAATATACTTACAATGTGATGACAAAGCTGAAAATTCAGCAGCCATTATTTCAGTATTTAGTGTCACATGTTTCTTATCACAGTTGAAAGCTAGAAGTATCTTCAAATTAAACAAAATATTTACAGTAATACTTTACAATAAAGTCCTGTAAGGTACAACAGCTTATATGAGATAACACTGAACAACACTTTAACAGCATTTATTAATCTTGGATAATGGTTGTGGCTGGTAAGATTTATTTGTCTCTTATGATGTCTCTTAATAATATATTATTGTCTCTTATGCTCACCAAGGCTGCATTTATTTGGAAAAAAAGGCAAGGTATATTAAAATATAACAATTTATATAGCAAAAATATTTTACAATATCAATTATGTTTTATTTTAATATCCTTAAAATGTGACGGCAAAGCTGAATTTTCAGCAGCTATTATTTCAGTATTTAGTGTCACATGTTTATTATCACAGTTGAAAACAGTTTTGCTGCTTAAAACTTTTGTGTGAACCATCATACATGCATTTTTTGGGGGATGAATTAGCTGATGAATAGAAAGGTCAAAAGTAGAGAAAGTTAAAAGGAAGATAATTTATTAGATTTTTTTATAACAACGTAAATTTAGAATGTTGAAATACATTTTTATATCATTGTATAATCTAACTTGAACATATTATGAATAAACAATGAACAATTTATATATAAATTAACATTAATCTAGATGTAAAAAAAGTTAAAATTATACCTGATGCAATAAACAAAAATGTATTGCAAAACAACTGCAATTGTTCAAAAATGGTAATGTTTACCTGCATTACTCTGTGAATGACAGGTTTTCATATTCAGCCAACCACAGAATTCAGTTTAATTGTAATGCCACCTACTGTATTATAGGAAAGGTTGAGCCTGAGAGAGTGTCTACATTTTTAATACCATAGAATGACCATAGAATGAGTGAGAGCGTGTAACATGTCCCTCAGGCATTAATCTCAATGTAAAGGTGTGAAGTTTCCAGTTTTAAGACTGACAGTTTTCCAGCACTACCAGAATAGGATTAGGGGACAATAGAGCACCTGAGGGACAGGGCAGTATGGGACAGCCAACCCAGCGTGAATTACTCTAATATCTCTACATAACATAATTTCCCACAGTGCTCTCTGTCACCCCCTCACCTGAAATATTGGTGTGGCTTGCTGTTGGCAATAGGGCTGCAAAATCCAAGAGTAGTACCCATAAACAGAGTCCATGGCACATGGCACTATTTCTCATCTCTCTTTCCCGCTCTTTCTCTCTCTCTCTCTTCCACACTGCCTTACAGGCCCAGGGGCCTCCCGACCCTTTTAATGTTGAGCAAATCTGTTCAAAGTTCATCCATCATTCGGGCAGCGCACTGAGACAGCGCTCCATCGGCCTCCTCTGCTGCTCCATCATACTCTCCATCACATAGTCTTTTCTTTTCTCCTCGCCCTCCAAAAAAAAAAAAAGAACTTCAGAGACTCTGCATGCCTTTGAGGTGAGGCGAGAGAACGGCAAACAGCACAGCCTATGTGTGCGTACAATATCTTAACACCAAGAGTCTAAAGCGACTACACCGTTCTGAAGACGTACAGTAGAGTCTTCTGACGTCATGTGGAAATGCAATTCACCAAAGCAATCCGGCTTGTTCTGGTTTACTTCTCTCTGACGCTGAGGTACAATATATGCCTGATGAAATTTAAGCTCACCTCCACCGGAATTTGCATTTCTGTGGAACAAATGTGTGTGATTTATTGAGGCTGTGGCGCACCGAGGGAAACTCGCTTGGCAGAAATGGCGTTTTACCATATATGCAACCTGCTCTAGAGTGGATGTTTCAATTGCAAGATCGCAGAGGGAACCCCCCCCCCCCCTCCTTTGGTTAAATTGTCAACACATCTCAAGATGATTGCAAAAGTGCACCCAAGAGCATTATGGTGTTTGCATCAGTGCCTTACAGTTTTTACATTACACAATACAATTCTTAAATTATATTCATGTAGTATCTGACTTTTACAATGTTTTTTTACCCCATGTTCGAAGTTTAACATTCATCTTCTGCTCTCATAGACTAAATAAAATGCATAAAAGTGTCCACATGTTTCAAATATAATTTTGTGAGAATAAAATGTCAAAATATGGGTGGAATACAAAATGTTGTCATTCAGTGTAACAGATAAATTTAAGCAAAAAATGAGACAACATACTTATTCTGACCTGTAATTACTAAAATATATAAAAGAATAAGTGATCATACCAAATTTTATTATATTTTGAATGATTAAAAACTTCTTGCTGACAAATGGGTAAAATCTAGTGGTTTAAAGGATAGTGGCAAAGACTTAACATAACAATTATTTGGTATTTTGGGTATTTTTGTTGTTACACTAAATTATAGTTTTTCCCCCCTGCAAATCACTGCAAAAATGTGTGATAGTCATTATTTTTCACTCTGAATTAAATGGGACACATTCTAATGTATGAAAAAATAAAGCTGTATTAAACTTTTATTGTTTTGATGCTTGAAAACCTCTTTTCATCTTTGACCCATATATTAAACAAATTTTCACATTGTATAGTATTCTTATTGGTGTACATACTTGCCATTTCCATTTATTTATTTTAATTCAATTTATATCTACTTTTTGACAGGAAAAAGTGTTAAAGCTTTAATAAAACATGCCTACAGGATTTTGACCAAGTCAGAGGAACATGTACAGAGACATAAGGGTGAAAATAAGAGGTTAATTTGGAAATCACTATTATTTTTTAATGTTTACTCTTTGAGCTTCTGAGACCCCAGTCAATCTCAACAGACCATGAATGTCGAAGCTGATCTCTGAGGTTGTAGAAATTCTGAAATTATGGAAACTGAGTGAAAAAGAAAGGGAATTGAACAGACAGAGGGTATCAGGTGGAAATGGAGAGAGAGAGAAAGATGGAGATGGAGTGAGAGAGGAAGAGCGAGAGCGAGCACCCAGATGGAAACAACGCACCTTGGCCTGCCTGACACAGCCCTATTACCATAAACTTCATTTTTCTCCCTGAACACTCAGTAAATAAGAGCGGGAATAAGTGAACAAGCCCATCCGGCGTTTCGAGGAGAAAATGGGAAGAGAGGAGGAGGAGGAGAGGAGGAACGGGGGAGCTGCTGAAGGACTCCGACACAGAGGAGATGCCTCGTTCAATCGAGCAGCTCTATAATATCAATCAAGCATGACATGTAAATTTTCTTTCTCATGCTCATGTTGATTTATCCTTAGCCTCGCAGGTAATTCAGCTTCCCTCCAGAGACCACGCACACTCGTTCTGTTCATATATTTCTTTTAGAACCCCCTTTCTATTTACATATGAAAAAAAAACACTTAAAATAAGTGTTAGGTTTCAATCGCTTCTCTCACTTCATAGTGGTTTACAAAAGCTACGTTATTTGAGGAAACAAGAAGAAAACAAAAGTTATTAAAACAGGTGTGTTGGATTTAGATGTATTAACTAGTGAAGTGATGTTGCATATGAAGGCAAATAGATAGTTAAATGTCAATTCTACTATAATGGTTAGTGCTCACTTTCAAATGTCAGAATCAGGTATGACTACTGAGTGAAGATTGCATTAATAAAAAAAAAAGAGAGTAAGTAATTAAATATATTTAAAAAACAGCTGATTCAACCATTAAAATGACATGGTTTCAAATCTGTATGAAAAAAATAATAAAATTGAATATTGTATTGTAGACATAAAAGGTGCTTTCAGGATTAAAAAAACAAAAGCACCATAAAAGCATCATAAAAGCAGTCCATACAACTCTTGCACTATATTACATGACTTATGAAGCTATGTGATAGATCTGTGTGCAAAAAAACTGAGTTGAACTTGAGATATGGTTTAGTCCGATTCACAAATAAATGATTTTTTTGAGAAAGGTTTTGTGAACTTGATCAACTAATTCACTTGAAAAATAAATAATAATGTATTAATTAAAGTAATGAATTGTACATCATTACTTTTTTAATGAATGCTTAATGGGGAGTTAGAGAATTTGTCAACAAATTCAATGACTCATGACTTAAACGTAGGTCTTTTCCTCACACAAATTGCTGCATGACTTGTAATACAGTCAAGTTTTCCTCTAAATATATTATTAAAGAATATGTAAACAAACAGATTAAATATTATTCCATGTTTAGTTGTGTACTATTCATGACTGAAATACCTAAAATCTACTGTATTGCCCTAAAAAACTAACAAAATCAAAATGCATCACTGTAACACCTAACAACAGATGATCGAAAGATGTATTGCAGATAAGACAAATTTCAGTTAAAAACACACATTTAATCACCAACACATCTGGGTGACACATGTGTCTTATCAGAGTTTTACAGTCCATGTACGGACTCGCTTGCATAGAAGTTAAATTACACCAGAACCTCAGCACTACAAACGCAGCGCCCCGCGGAGAGTCACGGTAAACCCTCCAAAGCAACGGCGGAGGCATTTGAGCACCGCTGCAGTGGAACAGGTGTGGAGGACGAGACCTCTCTCACAGGAGTGCTAATACCCATTGGCACAGGCTGTGCAGAAGCGGGCGGCCCAGCATGGCACTGCGCTCAGCCGCAGCGACGGGGAACAGCTGGTAATGTGGAGCGGGCACACAGGGGGTGGATGTGGGGGTTTTAAGGAGGTTGCAGAAGCCGCATTCTGGCCTCCTGCTACATCCGAGCGGGTTCTGAAGTCATCCGAACCAGTGCAGCTGTGTCACCAGCCAACGGCACATTCGGGCTGACAACAAACACCCCTCCCTCACTTATTCTCTCTCATGCAGTCCAAAACCTCTCTGTTCATTCCACCACTTAGTCACTACCCATACGATAATGTACCACAGTAAACATTGTTTTGGCACAGTGCTGCACTACTACCATCTTCATTTGAGCCACTACTGGCATTAAAAAAGAAATTCAAATGGCAGACAAAACCTAATACCTTCTGCTACTGAAGGTCCCATATAATTTTTGTATGTTTTACAGAAGTAACAATAGCTGATGTAGCTTTAGCTTTTTTATTATTATGATTTTTTTTTCTTCATTTCTTTATTTATTTTTACAAGAGGGCAACAGTGGCTGCTTTGGCTCACTTGGGGCCCTGAGCCATGACCAGGGGGGGGCAAATCTGTCTTCTCTTTTCCTGTCTTCCTTTTTCCTTGCTGAATTACTTTCTTTTTTTCCCCTTTCCCTTCTTACTTTGCGTTCCCTTTACCATTTACTTTCATTCCTATTTTTTCCCTTTTCCCAGATATTTCCTTCCCCTTTTCCTCCTAGCCTTCATTTTCTTTTCCCTTTTGCCTTTTCCATTCTTCCCTTCCTACATTCTATCCCTCTTTCCTTTCTTTCATTCATGTCTTTCTTCCTTTTTCCTGAATGGTTCCTTCCTGCCCTACTTCATTTCTCCATGCTGCCCTCCTTTTTTCCTTCTTTCCTTCCAGCTGTTCTATCCCTTTCCTTCCTGCCTTCCTTCCTTTTTTTCTTCTATCATTCCCGTTGTTCATGCCTGATTCAACTTTTCCTTTTCTTTCTCCCTGTGAGAGAACTTGACAGCCAGCGTTCACCATGCATCTTATATGGAAAAGAGCCCGAAAAAGTAAAAACAGTGACATGAAGGTGTGCACATGATTTCATGACATTTAGATTTTTCAGTTTAAAGCAACTGCACTGCAAAATTGACTCACTTATCAAATTGAGACACAATTTACAATTGTTGTACAAATTTACAAATGTGCACAATTTATTTTTGCAATTTTTTAAATCCAGAATAATAATGCATTTAAAAAAATGGTGGGGCATGCCCCCTCAGTTGGAATTTAACACAAGATAGAAAACTAATTAATCTGGGGGCTGCACACATGTCTAGGTACAGATCGACAGTGTGTAGATCTATCGGAAGACTACCACAGGTGAAAAAAAAGGAAAAGTCATTAAACCGTGTTTTGTGGTAATTGGTTGAGTGGGCCGGGAGCTAGAAATACTCGACACGTGAGGAATGGAGCATGCTGGTCATGTCCTATAGTGCGACATTGGTTAATAAAAAGACTCGTGTCACTGCAGGCAACCGGCGATGTGTGTTTCACCCTCCAAAGGTTTAGTGCACCAGCAATTTATCGGCCGTAAGGCAAAAGCCACTCAGTATTACCAGCCTCCCGCACCACCTCCCCAGCCTCCCTCTATCTAAATGAATGGCATGCAATCCATCGCCTCGGATCCATTCAATTTCAGAGGGTTTTCAAGCGCAAGTCATTTTCTGCACTTAATATCACGAATGAATGTTCCAGAGAGAGGAAGGAAGAGAGGGACGGGAGGAAAAAAGGAGAAAATTTGGAATGTTATGTGAAGATTGACATGACAGATTAATCTTTGATGGTGACAGAACGTATCAAATTACCTCTAGCACACCTGGCCACAAAAAAGGCAACGTTCATTGGTTTTGATCACGTCAGGGGTCCACCTCTAAAGACAATTTCACCGGGTTCATGCTAATCCTGCATGTTTGGACTAGTTGAGCCCATAATACAAAGATACAATCTCCACACAAGCATACAACTAAATTACTTCTAGCAGATGATTATTAAAAACACACTGCCTCCCCTGGATCAGACTTTATCTCATCCGGCTAAAATAGACAGTTGTCATCTCGGGCAAATTATATGAAAATGAGGCGAGATAGCGACTGTTTGATCTGGCTTCCACAAGCTGTTAGAGCAGTAATTCCTGCCCCAAAGAAGGCTTGTTTACCACACATTACAGGAATGAGGAATGAATGGCAAATTAGCTGTGTGAAAAATGAAAATAAGACATTAACAGTGTGAGGATTAGGCACGCCGTATACATATGTATGATTACAAATTAAAGGCTTTTCTGCTCTCCCAGAGTCCCAAATGTAGTTATTTCAATGAAATGCATTATGAAATTGAATATTAGTAAGGCGCACACACACAAATGAACTCACGCGCTAAAGTATCACTCCACGACCTCTTGGCAAAGTCCTCTCAGAATCTTTGTGACGGCGCGAGGGGGACAGAGTGAGGTCTTAAAGGGCGACTTTAAAGAGGGTCTTGTAGCTGCATTAGAATTCTAAGTATTTAAGTAGTGAGTATAAAGGAGGGTCCCGCGAGCCTGATCTCTCTAATCTACAAATGGCTCCTTGCTATTAAACTGCTAATTCTGGGGATTAAGGGATCCCTGAGAACACAATCCCCTTTCCCACTTTTTTTGCTAGTTTGCTGAAGGTGTGGGTTTAAATATTAATGAGCTGGGAAAGGATAGGTGGGGGAGCAGAAATTAGAGGTGTGGAATTTCACTGGGAAAAACGTGAACGCTGTTTTCCTCCCGTAACGCGCATTTGTACAACTCGGACGTATGTGGATGAAGAGTCTGTTAATTAAAGTATCAAACAAAACCCTCACTCATATGTGTTTATGAGCACAATTCTAAAACAAAGCGTACGCACGTGACGAGCAGAAACACGCCAACAAACGAACTGTGTCCACTGCACCGAGAGCGGTCCTGCCTCGTTGGCAGCTCAGAGAAGCAACAGCATTAAAATTTAAATAGCTAGAATGATGATGGGCCGAATTCGAACAGTTGCAGAGCACAGCAAAATGATTGCTGCTTCTTTCTATTTGTTTCTGGTCAGCTGCTCTACCCTGGATTGCAGCGGTGGGTCCCTGAACGTACACTGAGGTCCGTCTGCCTCTCGCACACACGCCGAAAAGGTCAGACGTGTTTCAGACTAGCGTCTTTAACTTGGGAACAAGTGCTCACTGATTTCCTGTCCTCTCGCTGCCAGTTCTAAACAATTGTACGATATGAATTGGGAAAGAAAGAAAGAAAGAAAGAAAGAAAGAGAATCAAGGGTGGAAAGGAGGAAGTAAAAAAGCCTGAAGGAAGGATATGAAAATTAAAAATACACATTGCGTCATTCTGTTAATGAAATATTGAATAGTACCTCACAACATTGACAACAGCAAATTAAATAATACTGTTTTGATACGGACAGCAATAAAAAAAGCCAACAACCTAGATTTGCATTTCCTGAAGGAAATACCAGTGCTTGCAAAGCAGGAAAAGAATTGCGTTAAAGTTTTAGTCTTTGCTTCTGCTTAAATTAAATGCTACTATATAACGACAGTCAGCAAGAGTCTTGTTTTATGTCGGCTGTGTTTGAGCAACCAACACACAACACTGTATCAACAGTGTAAAGGCGGAGAAAGATGGTTAAAAAGAAAAACATTCACAATTCAGTATGCAAATATACTTAAGACCAATCACAATTCAGCATGCAAATAATATTATGAAGTTACCGCTACTTCATTTTAACAAGTAAATACACTAAGTAAATTTAAAGTTTGCCAAAAAACACTTGGAATTATTTACAAAGCAAAGTTAAGCAGTTTGGGTTGAATCCATTGAAGAAAATTAATATGTACGAGTAGCTAAAATGTTTAAGGAATATTAATGCAGTTCTGCCTTGCAAGAACTGTTAACTCTATTCTCTATGTATCTATTTGTGTAAAGCGTGTTGTGCATTAAAAACAGGCAATAAATCGCAAGATAAATATTTATAATGAGACTGCATTATATATCAACTGTGTGTTTGGTTGTGTGCCGGATAACAGTACAGTGGGAGTTTAAAATCACAAATCTCACAGACACACACCTTTGCACAACTATAACAATTGTGGTGTTTGTAAAGCAATTCTAATAAGGTAAAACAGCCATTTCCCTGATTGTCTATCACACAATGTCACAAGCTGTGATTCATTTAGAGCGGGCACTCTTTGAGGTCCCATGATCAAAGGATGACCCCATACAGAGCCTATTCATTAGGACGGCCTCTCCACCTTATCCGGTGTGCCAACACCGCTTCATATTCTAATACTGAATTTCTATGCTGCTGGTTTTTCCTCATTACAAGTGCTATTATGAGGTATCTTTGCTTTGGAATCCAATTACTACACATGACATTAATTCCGACATAATTACCTGTGAGGTGCAAGCAGGGCACATTGAGGTGAAGTCGAATGAACGGGTGGTGACGGAGGGTTCGTGTCTAATAGGACAATCATTTGGACTAAATCTCATTATTGAATTAATGGAAGACGCTTGTTTTCAATCAGGCAAGAACAACAGGGTACGTGCTTTAATTCAATTAGATGTGCTTATGGGTGAAAAGATCCTCCTCTCAGGAGAGGCTGCGGCAGTGTGGATTCGCTGAATCAAAGGACTTGTTTGAGAGAAGTTGCCCGGTTTTAAAGGTGCTCAGAGAATCCTTAAATCAAACAGTGAAAAAGTGTTTTTCCATTCACTTTTCACAGAAGGGAAAGGTGATGTGTACATAGCCGCATCATTCTTTCAGAGATGTGGGGAGGACGGGAAAACGGCAGACCGTTTCCATAAAACCAGCTGAGCAATCAATAGATCTCCAGCAGTAAAAGTACGTTCTGCTTGAAAGTTTTGGGCATTTACAAAAGTTCAAAATGATATGATGATGATGGATAGTGGAATAGCAGGTTCTGGCTGATCAAAATGGGAATGTGTCTGTTTCATGCAATGGTTAAAAAGACAGATCTGACCCGCAAAGTATCAGCGTTAGATCAGAAATGCTGCCAATCAGCAGTGATGTACAATAAACGGTGACTACGATGTGAGGAAAAACACCTGTCTGTCTATTTAGACTGTGTTATGACAGGCTGACATTTTCCTCATTTCAGAGATATGAGGGAAAATAAGGGTTTATTCTGTTTTTTAACCTTTTTTAAAATTGACTGCTCAATTTCATTTCTTAAGGCCTGAACGATGTTTAAAACAAGATTTTAAAATGAAACAATGCTTTCCTTTGCACCGAATCCAAAATATCACACAGCCTATGTCAACGTTTTATTGTATGGTCACTGGAAAAAACTGGGGAAAAAGAAAAATCATGATGTAAATATTTAATATTTTATGTCATTTAGTCAAGTTGAATGTGGTGTTGAATATATTTTGCCAAACGAATAAAAAGATGACTCCCAGTGGACTCGAGACGCTAGTAAGCCCAATTTACCATCCAAATAATTAAATTCAATTCAAGTTTATTTGTATAGAGCTTTTCACGATACAAATCGTTGCAAAGCAGCTTTACAGAAAATTAAGTTTCTACAATATATTTAGTAGCAGCTTATCAGTAGTGACTGTCAGTTAATGTACATATGGCAGAAATGTACGGAAAAATCTATTAAAGATGTAATCAAACAGATGATGAACACTATTAACAGCAATTATTATATGATGCATTCAAACTTATAGCAAAATTTGGTAGCTCTGCATGTTGTTTCAACAAAAGTAAACAGTGGCTTCTGCTAGCTTGTCACTGACCAGCTGCAAATACTTTAGAGAAATGTAAGAGGAAGAATACAAAGGCTGGAGCAAGACTTCCAGGGTTAAAACTAATTTTTTTTGAATGTAGAGTATTAAAAAAAGAACAGCTTCTAGCCTATAAAATATTGTAGAGCTAAGCATACTGTATGAAGACAAGCAATATTTCACTAATTTCCATGTGTTTTCAAAGTCTGAAATTGTTTTTTAAATCAAAACTCCCTGATACTCCCTTACAGTTCTCATCGTTAGTGTTGATCTGAAAAATCCACTAAGCACTCACAAAGCAGAACAAGATGGCAAGAAACTGATATCACTGAAAAATATCCTCCACCAGCTTGTAACAATTAGTCCAAGCTGAGAAAAACTTACTGAAAAAAAGCTAGCATTGTGCATTCTCTTTGACCAGGTTCCTCCAGCTTTCCTTAAAGCCTCTAGCATCTCTCCTGTTGGTTCCTGCACGCTTCCTGCTCCCAAAACCAAACAATAGGACATTAAAAAGGCTTTTAGACAAACATACCCAAACTGAAGGCCTGCAGATAGACCCCATTAGGCCAGTGGAGCAGCCAGCTGGAAAAAAGAAAACCTCAGTTGGCCTTACGAGACCTTCTGAGTGTGGTGAACTAGTGAGCTCAGTGGCAAGCTCTAAAAGTGACATATAGTGGCCTTTCTATTTGCACTTGGCTAAATGACAGCGAAGGGTATTTTACACTGCATTGCGTGTTTCTCCGAATGAATCCAGACATTTGTAACCATAATTTAGAGACTGGCCATCTAAAAGGCATTTTAGATGGAGCCGTTTTCCAACAGCACATATATCTCACACTAAACAGACACTGTTATCAGTAAAAGTTCTACTATTTCCCTAGAATTTACAACTACACTACCATTCAAAAGTTTGGGGACTGTAAGATTTTTAAATGTTTTTGAAATAAGTTTCTTATGCTCTCTTATGATGGCAAAGATCCTTCAGAAATCACAAGATCCTTTAGAAATCATACTAACATGCTGATTTGGTAACCAAGAAACATTTTTTATTACTATCTCTATTTGAAATAACAATCTCCCAGTTTATTCATGAAACACTTAGATTACACAAAATTGTTGCAATGTTGCATTGTCTCGCCAGACTGACATTGCATTGACAGACTTACATCACAGTGACCCACAGACTGTCTCCAAAGATCCATCAAATACATCTACTGAATTGAATTGCACTGCACCTAAAGTGTTCCAGAGTTCACTTGATCGAGAGACCATGATTGTTTTGGTGTGAATCCAAGAGCGACTGTCGCTTAATGATCGTTGATATAGCCTACACAAACTGGACAAAGGGAGAAAACACACCAGGTTCTGCGCAATCATTAACATTACTGGAACTAGTTCCATATTGTAAGAAAAATGTAGGGTGGGAATTGGTTCTATCCTTTTGTTGTTGATTTGATAGAGATGTGGGCATTTCACAATTAAAAAATAAATAAATGTGAGCTTGCAATCAACTGTGGAGAGACGGGTTTAAAGGGATAGTTTGATCAAAAATGAAAATTGTCATAATTTATTAACCCTCCATGTATTCTTTGTTTTGTTGAACACCAGAGAAGGTATTTTGAAGAATGTTGGTAACCAAACAGTTAATGGTAGCCATTGAAATTTTAGCCAATAAAGGTGCCATTCTCTTTAAGTGGACTAAATGATTGGAAAGATTAGCATTTATTAGCAATTCAATTTCTAAAACAAAATGACAAAATTATATGCTTAAGGCAACTATAAAGTGACTATAGAGAAATTACATACCAAAAAAAAGAAAAAGAAATGACATTCCTAAAAAAAAAGAAAGAAAAAGATAAGCAGACAGACTGTCACTTCAGAGGATTAGATAATTGTTATATTTATAGCTCTTTAATATACTATTCAGGTGAAGTGTGCACATAACACATAACTTAAGTCCATGCACACTTGCACACAGGCTGTGAACTGAGACATGTCAAGCTGTGGGAGTCCTGGGAACAAAGGGGCAGGGAATAAAAGAGCCAACACACTTCAAACAGCACATCCCTTTCTGCATGACCTACACACCAGAGAGCAAAGTCTGAGCGAGAATGTGAGTGAAAGATGGGCGGAAGGGTCACAGAGAAAAAAGCGTGTGAGAACTGCCGGCGGGAGTTGAGATTTTCTCTCGAGCCTCGTCTTGTAAAAATTCACAGGGAATTGATTGTGAGTTTGGTGCTTGGATTCTGAGTGGGCACAGGGTGTGAAAACGCTCTTATTTCTCCCATTCCCTATGACACTGTCGCTTGATTTGCACCATAAATCCCCTCAGATGGGTCAATAACCTATAACGTTAATGTCAGTGTCCTGCCATTAGTTTTACAGTCTGTGTGTCCCCTCTGTATCTTAATGACCCATGGCTGGCAGAGCAACAGCTGTACCTGGCTCTGTACTAAGCTCAACACCCCCCATTAGCGCTTAACTGATTCGTCCCTCACCCTGAGCTTTCCAGAAGTGTCATCATATTAGAATGATTTCATAAGAATCACGTGACATTGAAAACATTATCACGTGACATTGAAAACAGACACTGAAAGTTCAGTTTTTTAAATAGTAACATTCACATATAGTTTCACAATAATAGAAGACTTCTTTCAAAAACATAAAAAATATCTTAATTATTCCAAACATTTGATTGGTAGTGTACTTTCTTTTGAACACAAAATAATATATTTTGGAGAATGTTTCACTTGTCCCCCCCCCCCCCCCCCAATCCAATGAAAGTCGATGGGGTCCAAAAACAATAATGGACGCCACTGACTTTCATTAAATGAACAAAACAAATTTTTCAAAAGAAAATATGACATTTTCCAAAATATCTTCTTTTGTGTTGCACAGAAGAACGAACGCCATATACCGAAGGTTTAGAAATGACATAGTGTGAGTAAATAAATAATCACCGAATTGTCCTTTCTATGTGAACTATTTCTTTTAGTTTCACTATATTTGTAGGAAAAAAAAGAGATCTTATTAAACAAACTACACCCTCATTAAACTTCTTCCTCACATTTACTAGAGGATGTGCCCTCGGAAGACACAACGGCCAACATCTCCCCTAATAAGTCAGCTGTCAGCACGTGCTGATTCGGGAACTCTTTGAGTAATTATGCTCATTGTTTTATGTTCATTTCACGGTCAGTCGCTCTCTCTGTGCACCTCTTGGCTCAGTGGCCGGAGGATGCAGAAGCCCTCTGCGTGACCCGGCTCCTCTGTTCCTGGCCTGACCACAGCGCTATCGATCCCTAGATCCGAAGCTCAGCACCACTGCGTCTGAAGCCGGCGGGATCTGCAGGGGGCCACTGATCTCCCGCACTTCACCTCTCATTCCCACAGATCATTAGAAATGTGCCAGGCATTAAACTGTGAAGGGGAATGCCTTAAACTCACACCTTCAGAAAGAAAAAGAACGGAGGAAGTCGAAAGAGAGAGGAAGATAATGGAGCGTCCCTGTAATGACCTTTTTCTTGGGAAACCCAGAGTAAACACAGCTAATGTAATAGCAAAGTGCGATAAGCTTGAGCCACCATGTCCTTTTTCTGTTTCTCCTTCTCTTTCTCTCTACTATCTGCAGAACAGCATGATTCTCTTTGGTGCGCGAATCCCTTTTCTAGTCAGGGGAGAAATCCCTCTCCTGCTCTGCTGTTTAATGGTCTTATCTGCAGTGAGGAGAAGATTAGGCCGTGACGGGTGTGTAAGAGCCAGCGTGAGGCGATGGGATTACACATGACAGAGGGAGGAGCTGGGAGGAGCCGCAGGGACCCCTGTGCTGGTAGTGAGGCCCCCAGGGGCTCATTGATGTGAATAGGAAGTTGTAGCTGATCTCGAACACCTGACCATTGCAATGCTTAACTTACCACGATGCTACTGCTTTACATTTTCAATGACAGATAAAAGAGAAGCTAGAGAGAACTGTGGCAAGGCCAGAAAGCACCATGTACATAGACCTATATTCTGTGTGTATTCTCATTGGGAATGAAGCATTTTACCACCGTTTTTAGTCTATATGAGACAGTGTAACTATAAAATGGACATTTGATGAAAAATATATTGCTCTAAATTAATGTATTACAGTGTTTTTAGTATTATTTATATACTATTATAGTATTTATTAATATTTTGAAATGTTTCTGTTATTTTTCAGTAACTTTAATCATTTTATGCTTTTTTGCTGTTTTTATTTTATTTTTATTTCAGTTTTAGTTTTAGTAATTTCAGTACTTCACCTTGAACTTATTTTAAGTTTTTCATCTTATTTTTTTATATTTTGTCCCCATAACTGAGATAAAGCTGAAATTAAATTAATTTTAATAGCTTTAGTTTTAGTTAACAATAACAACACTGATACGTCAAATTAAATTCATGGGTTTAAATTAATAAAAATTAAATTAAAATTTTTAAAATAATTTTTTTAAGTATTTATTCATTCATTCATTGATTTAAAAAAAAACTTTTTAAATATACCTTGTAGTCACATTTAAAAGGTTAATTCTTTAAAAACTTTCAGGACTATTGTTAACAAGGCAAATAATAAGCAAATAATACATAATAAAGTTAAACACAGAATACACTACTGATAAACAACTATCCCACTGTGACTCCCATTTATTGTATAGTTACTGTGATGGAAACTTCCACAAAAATATATAGTTCAGTCATAAAACCCAAGATGGCACACGCTGACAGGTTGCTAACATAACTGATGATATTCAGAGAGTTAAACGACTTGGCACAAGCTGATTGGTTCATGCTGCATATGCAGCCAATGAGCTTACTGCCTTGCATTTATATGGCTGGCTAGCATTCACTTGAGATTCCTGCAGCGCGCTTTCAGAGTTTCTCTGAAACCCTCCACCTTCCCCAGCTCCACCTATATAGATCTGCTACGGGTTATTTTATATGCTATTTGTGCAGTAGCAGTATGTCTTAAATAGTCACAGCACCGTATCGCCATATGCATTGGCAGTAGCAAGTTCCTGTACTTGCTTGCAGCAGCAATAATCTACAACTACAGCAATAACCAACAGCAGCAGAAATTCAGCAGCAGCATAGCAGATCTATTCCACCAAGAACAAATGCACTAACACTGTCATATCCATCACCATGCTAAAATCTTCAGAGAGTTGTCATGATTGAAATGTTGCAAAAGCATGCAACACATTTTAATTTACCATAATCATATCAAAGTTTTCCTATTTTACATTTTCAAACTATATACAATGTAAATAGCATTGTACGCAAGTATGTGACCAATACATATTTGTGTGCAAATTTATTTGTATTTTCTAACTATAGGTTATATTCCGGTAGTTTCATTGGGAGGACCAGTGTCACCCTGGCCCATATATGGTCTTGCCCCTGGGTGAAAGAAAGAAAGAAAGAAAGAAAGAAAGGACAGCAGGAAGTGAGATGAAGAAAGTGATGGAGTGAGGGAAGGATAAGGCGAGAGCGGATTGCATTGGATGCTGAGTTGTTGGCAACCGAGGTGACAATATTGCACTCGACTTAAAAACACAAACAGCCAAGGGGTCAACAATAATGACTTTACAGAAACCAAGACTTGCTCGGCATGCATTTGTAAATGTCACGGCTGAAAATAGCTGCTCTCTGTAAAAAAAGAAAAGAAAAGAACAAAGGATTAACCAAAAAAAAATAAAAAATCGTGCTACATAGGTCACTCTGTTACAGCTACTGTCCTGGCTCCTACACTACAGACTGAATAAGACTTTTCTGGCTGTCAGACAGCAGCTGGATGAAATGAACACACGATAAATGTTACAGGACCCACAGTATGCAACTAGAGAACACAGATCAATTAAAGTGGTGACAAATTAGCGCAAGCATTTCATTTAGCAACATGACACCGTCGGCAGCCGCTCTCCACTCCGAATTACATGGCTGATTGACGCTGCTTCCGAAAGCCACCGCTTGAATACGCAACGCTCTGAAGGCAAGCATGGCTTTTATATGGTTACAACTTTTTGTATCTACAAAAACATGCATAAACTGGCTTTTTTTTTTTAACTAATGCACATTTTTGTATGCTTGTACTAGGTTTAGCATTTGAAAACATGGAATCAGAGGAGAATTGTGACCATTCAAAAACTGACAACCAATTACTTTTGGCAGGAAAATATTGGTGGTTAACTTGATGGGCTAAAATCACAGCATGTTTGGCCATGCTACAGATGTAAATATATCAGTACTTTGGAACCAAGTAAAATAAAATAAAATAAAATGTTTACAAACAGTAAACACAAGTTGTTAAATATATATGATTAATATTATTATATTATATTAATGGTTACATACAGTTTTTTTTAAAGAATAACACAAGCTAAACAGTATATACCATGGTATCATGACCACCCATACAGAAAACAAACAAGTCGGTGATGTGAAACACACAATCCTGTAGCAATAGCACAGATCATTAAAAGTAAATGGCAAAGGTTATTTTAGGCTAGGCCTGGCTTAGGGGGGCATAAAAACAGGCCAATGTGCCGTTTCAAACCAGGCATAAGCTCTATGCTCTTCCATCTCTACACATGCTCGCAGAAAAACAAGTCCCTCGCTCTGAACTCTCAATTATTTAATACTGAACAGACAGAGCAGCACTTCTCCCCCGTCTTCCTCTGCTTTTTTCATTTCCATGCCACTGTAATATTATCATTAAATCAGTAATTGTTCAGCAAATTCACAGTCACGTCCTTACTGAAAGTGTGAGAAAAACTTGTCCACACACATTCACACCCTCTCATCGAGTCTGAACTCAGACTTTGGAATAATATTTCTGAAAGCAAACACACAAAGCAGCAAACACACAAAAAGAGCTATCTGTCATCAGAAATAAGCGTCAGTCTGCCTGTGTGAGCTAATCAGTTACAGGATGTCTGACAGGGGTAAATTTTATCTCTCTTCTCACCTGGGCCATCAGAAAGTGAGCTCAGATTAGATTAAGCACATCTGCGAGTTTGATTCTGAGAGAACGGGCCCCTGTGGCCCCCGTGACACAGCCTGTACCGTCTGCGTGAGGGTGCGTGGCAGCCGCGGAGGCCCTCTGCCCCGCGCTGGGCCGGATGAGACTGGAGTGATGAAGGGGAATGATTAATGGGCAGTCGGCGCTATCAAAGAGCACAGCCAGCTCAAAAGATGAGAGATTGCTTTCTGACGATCATTAAATCCTGGTTGCCACATCTACGAGCGCGCACTTTTCATCTGGCCCCTGACGGGGAGTGAGGCAGAGAGAACGGGACGCTGGAAGGGAAGCGGGTTTATGGCGGAGCAAGGTTTCTATAAGTTAAAAGCCCATTTTCTGCACAGTTTAACACTGCCAGTGTCGTCGTATTGTTCTTTCATCCCCTCACCTCCTCATTATTATTTTGAGGTGCAAGTAAGAGGCCGTTCAGAATGAGGGTGTTGTGTTTGGAAGATACTGAAGTTGTTTTAACTGGACGCAAGATGCTAAAAAAATAATAACTGCAATGGACTCAAAAACTCAAAATAAGCCCTTCAGAATCAGGGCGTTAGGTTTTTAAAAAGTCAAAATGAGCAATGATGTTAGTCTAACTTAAAAAAATATTAAAAACAACTGTGATTAAGACTCAAAATGACAAATATGACTCAAAATGTGCCATTCAGAAAAAAATTATGATAATTTTTTTTACTATTTCATGCAGCACCTCATGGTACAAGATGCTAACAAAAAACAAACAAACAAAAATTAATACAAAATTAAAAAAATTAATAAAAAATGAGACACCTTGAAATTATCAATGATTTTGGACTGGCATATTTATACAGAAAAGCTATCTAAATAAAGAGATGGACACAAAAATGGCCCCACAAAATTACAAAAAAGACTCAATAAGCACCATTACATTTTTAAAAGAATAGTCCACCCAAAATTAAAATTCTGTCATTATTTATTCACACTTATGTCGTTCCAAACCTGAATGACTTTCTTTCATCTGTCAAACACAAAATAACACATTTTGAAAAATGCCTTTGTTTGTCCTTACAATTAAACTCAATGTGTCCATTGTTGTTTTGGACCCCACTGGCTTTCATTATCTGAACAAAACCAGTTCTTCCAAATGTCTTCTTTTGTGTTCTTCATAATAATGAAGGTCATACAGGTATGGATCAACATGAGAGCAAGCAAATTATTATTTTTTGGATTAACTATTTCTTTAAAAATTTAATTTAATTTAAACAAGATACTAAAAGCAAAGAAATCCATAAGAATGGTCAAAGTTGTCTGTACATGGAAAATCCAGTAGACTGTCACGAAAAAGGCCCCTACAACTCTTTCCTCATTGAAAATGTGGCAAAAACGTATGCAAGTTAAGTTTAAGTGACATCCGCAACAAAGAAGTGCTGTGAAGGTCTATCAAACTACTTCAAAACATACAGTATAAAAGGGGAAAGCACCTAGATACCAAAGCATTTAAACTACTCTATAGGGACACAGCGGTGAACGTACATCCAATTTTTGCTGTGTGAGTTTGAACACTCCCCATCAGTGAGCTGAGAAATTGCCAGAGCTATGCAGAATCAGGTCATACGATCCTCTGTCCTCAAAAAGAGCATCAATACCATCCATTCTGAACAGCCACGGCTGAATACTCATCTCCTCCAGGACCAGCACTGCGGAACAAGGCCTTTCGGAGTGGAGGAAAATTAAACACTGCTCCGACTGAAAGCAAATAATGCAAAGCAGTAACTGAGCGAGAGAAAATCTGTGTATGTATTTAGGTGGGAGAGATAAACTTAGAGGGAGTGTAGGAAAAAGAAAGAACGAGATAAAGGAGGAGGCAAGCTTATCGCAAGCTACAAGCACACCGTCTTATCCAAGCAGGTCCAGGGTTGAGAAACACTGGCATAAAGGCCAACCCGATGGACGGCAGAGGCGTTACTCACCCAAAAGTACATCATCATTTCGGCCAGGGACAGGTGGGCACTCACAGATGGAAAACGGGCGAGGGGTGGGCGCAGAGCTGGCCGTGTGGGTTGGTTCGTGGTGATTGAAAGTCCTTTGCTCTTCCCAGATCAGTTCAGAAAGACAATAAAACAAGTTGAGCAACAACTGTTGACACTCTATCCGTTTAAAGAAAAGAAGAAAAATCCGAAAAAGAAAAAAAACAATCTAGTTGACAATAAAAACAGGAAAAGGCAAAGGCGCTGCTGTCTCCACTCTTCAGTTTCCTTTCACTTTCCTCCTTCTTCCTATAACCACATAAGTGGCTTTCTTCACGTCACTCACTGCACGTCTTCTGCCCCGTGTCGTTCTGTTCAGGGTCTTATTGGCGAGTGGGAGAGTTCTAGAGCGAGCACTCCAGAAGGTGTTTGGCAGCTGTTCCCAGCATTCCTTCAGTGAGGCTGTGTTCCTCCGCAGGGAGAAGAGTCCATTGACACTTCAGGCACTGATACAGTCACGGAGCAGCTCAGCATCCGAGCGCGGAGGGGAGGGGAGGGGAAGAGAGGAGCGTCTGCTGTCCTGGCTGCTGCTGCTGATGCTGCGGCGGCTGCCAAGGGAAGCCGGCTAGTGGTGGGGATTGAGGAGACCGTAGGAGCGGTTCTTTCCCCTCGCTCAGTTGATGTTCATGAAAATCGTGCAACGCGTCGACGAGGCAACAAAGACCCACCGGAGGGGGGCAAACGGGGGTAAAGGCGTAAATAAACTAGGTAGGGCGAGTCGGCATGCAACGTAATGCCTTTTGCTCTTACTTGTGTCCGTCTTTCCTTTCTTTCTTTTTTTGTCACCAATCTTTTCCTCAGTGATAGTGAGGGAGTGGAGGCTGGGGTTTCGGTGGGAGAGGGGCTTGCAGGATTCCGGCTGTGCTTTCAGCCAATCAGGAGTCGGAGTGTGCCGGTGGAGGGCAGGGGGAATCGCTTGACAGGTTGCGTGCCGTGAGAACGGGGCTGCTCTTTTTGGTTGCTTTTTTTGGTGCGTGTGAGAGTGCAAGACTTGTTTGTGTGTGTATGTGTGTGTGGTTTGAGCATCTAAGTGCATGCATACACAGCCATGTGCCTTTTGGGAGGGTTGATGGGGTGGTTACGCTGCCGTTTAACATCTCAGCTGTCTCAGCAATTTCAAACCCACACTGCCAACAGGCAGCTACAGCGTTCTTAAATTTTAACGTACATGTTCATATGTGAATTTGAGAGAACGCTAATTTATCTCTCGGTTTATCTTGATTAGAACAAAGCATTTCAGGAGTGATGCCGTCTGAGACAGTTCATATTTTTCATTGTGCTTTGGAACATTTTTTCTGTGCAGTAAATCAATGCAAGAGTTCTTATAAGACCAGGGGTATTAGATCATTATGAATACGTTTTTTTTGTTTTATTATATACAGTTGTGCTCATAAATGTACATACCTCCCTCTGTAAAATTTATATAACCCTTGCAGAATCTATAGCATTTAAAAAATACTACATATGAGATCATTATTTTTTTTAGTACTGCCCTTAAGAAGCTGCATTAATTAGAAAGAAGTATATTCCACAAGAAAAAAAAAAATTATGCAATTTACACATATTTTTTATGTAAATATCTGTTATGTTAAATAGTTTAATAAGGACAGAATTTAATGAAAGAAATGTGCAATTTTTATGATCCCTTTTATTTTTTTCTGCAAGGACTATGTAAACTTCTGAGCAGGACAGTAATCTAAAAACATCTGAAGCTCAATCAGTTTCTTTTTTTTACTAAGTTTCTGAGTGAAGCAATAAAAGAATCTCTTATCAAGTCTATTTCAAGTCAGTATCATAAATAAGTAAAAAAAAAAATGGGCCTGTGAGATGACTGATCTTTACTGTTCACTGTTTTTAACAATATGAAGAAGAGTTGAAGAAAAATGGCTGAAAGAGAAAAATAATTTAGGAGCCTGAGCAGATTTGAGTATCACATAATCCTTTAAAAATGTCTTCAAGTTAAAGTCACTATTAGGGCTGGGTATCGAGTTCGATACTTTTTAGGCACCGACCGAATTGGCTCGATACCATCGAGTATCGAAAAACGTCTTGTCGTTCGGTACCAAATTTCGATACCTAAGAGGTTAATCTCATCAGCGTCAGTGAGCCAATAAGCCTGCAGCACTAGCCGGTGTGTTCGACTAGCCGCGCAGATCGATCATCCGCGAGAGCGATTCGAAAGCGCACAGAGCAGTCTGCTCTCTTTAGCTCTCGTGGTACTGTAATACCACCAGTATAGAGTAGCGCGGGCGCTGCGTGGAGTTCCGATCATATGCAGATGTCCGTTCATACTAACACATTACACGTTACACGACCGAAAGCGCGTGTTATGTGACCATTCATGCAAACTGTAGCATCATGCTACATAAGACAATAAATAAGATTTATATTCCGCTTTTACTCAAAACTCACTTTAAACCACCATCGAGTGTTTGTAATAACTTCCGATTGCCGTCTAACAGGGCCGGATTTACGCATTGCTCAAGACATTGAGCAAATAAATATAACAAACAATAGGGTAAAAAATGACAAACTATTTCCACGTCTTCCACCTTTTTTATGTAGGCTACGGAAATCATGCTTTCTTTCTCCCAGTCTCTCACAGATGCACACGCAGTGCAGACACGTGGAGACGCGAACAGAAACTTCTTATCAGCGCTGCACCGCAAATTTATCAGTAAAATAGTTTAGCAGCTGAAAAGCTACATGACATTTCTCAGTAGCGAGGTTCATGAAGGAGTTTAACTTAAAGATTCGCTTTTAGTATACGCTGCTGCTGCTGAACGCTGCTGAGAGACGCATAAACGCAGGTATGCACACGCACTTAATCTCTCTCTCTCTCTCTCTCTCTCTCTCTCTCTCTCTCTCTCTCTCTCTCTCTAATACCCGCATTAGATTGCATTAATAACTGCGGTAATGTTGCTGAAATTAAATATGTTATTACCTCTGAGTCAGAGCAGCGATCATGGAAGAGAGAACACAAGCAGACAGCGCTGGAAGCTGCTAATGCTCATCAGTAAATCAGTGGAAAATAAATAGAAATCATGATTCTGTCTGAGCTATGCGTTTTAAAACAAACACTAACTAGTGTAAATGTAGCCTAACAGATGTGTAAAAGTAAAGACTATTTGAGCTTTATTAAAACTATTTTGCACTGATTTATTGTGTTGGTTACATTTTGTTCCTTTGTGCAGTGGCTCATGAGATGAGTCTTTGAGTTTGAATAAACATCAACAAGCTGAAAAATAAAACCAAAGTTTTTTTTTTAGATAATGTAATCTTGTTAAAATTGATTTCATAAAATTGGTATCGGAAAAAGTTTCGTTCAGGAACCGGTATCGAAGTCAAGGTATCTGTATCGGTATCGATATCGAAAAATTTTGAACAATACCCAGCCCTAGTCACTATAAAACTAAACAATACATATTCTTTACTTTGATTTGCAGTGTATTGCACTATATAGGGAGTCTAGGGCCAGTTGCACTTTCTACACAGTCGATAATTATCAATGCAGGTTTATTTTCTATAAAGACATACAGTAAAGTCTTGACTACGAAAACGCTATTGAGTATTTTCAGCGTTATGGTCTAGGAAAAATATAGAGGATACTGCTTTCACAGTACAATCTGCCTGTTATTATATAAACACATTAAATTAGATAGATACATTTTACACATTTGAAAAACGTGCCAACTTTATATAAACACATTAAATTAGATAGATACATTTTACACATTTGAAAAACGTGCCAACTTTATATAAACACATTAAATTAGATAGATACATTTTACACATTTGAAAAACGTGCCAACTTTTCTTGAAAAGAAAATCATAAAATCCTAAAAAATATGTTAAAATGATTAAATGAACACATTTGTTAACTAAATGTGTGAAATCAATATACACAACCACCGATTGAGAAAACACACCTTTGGGTAATTGGACTTCTGACTCAAAACCTATTAAAAATCATTACTGAAAGTGAGCTGTGTGACAACTAGCCCCAGTCTCCCCTGCTGTTGCTGTTCTTCTTGTAATATTCCTGTCTACTCGCTTTTCTGTTGTCTCTCTGCTTCTCTTTCTCTCTAAAATCCAAAACACTCTTTCTCTGTCTCTACATTCCTTCTCTGCCACTATCTGCACTGTTTTTCCCCAGCATGCCGAGGGTGCTGCTTGTTCGGGTTAAGCACTCGGAGGACGACTGGCCCTGGGGACATCATTTTCCATTACAGAGACAAGAAACCTTTTCTCTCAGATGAAGAAGGAGGGAAAAAGTCAGAGCCCTGAATTGGTTATGCTCCTTGTCGTGTTCTCTTACTCCCCCAACTCGCGATTCGTTTAGTCAATATTTAATGCCGGTGTTGTGCAGTACAGTTGTCTGTTGGCCCGATCCATGGGTTTGATCTCCATGTCTCGCCTGATCTTTCTCCAGGCTTATGGGCTTGCGCCGAGATGTGACACAGAGTCTTAAAATGTGGCACAAGCTTGTTAACGCTTACACACTTTGCTCAGATGCAGTGCAAAGAAAGAAAAGGACATATAGATGGAAGAATAAAGAAAAAAGCCAGATGCATTACATGCATTTAGCACAACTGCTCACTTTATCCACACACAGTCACGCACGTCTCACCCTGCCTGCAGCAACTAATGCCCTCTACGCCCCACCTGAGTATAGATGTCAAGCGGCGTAAAGTGTAAAGGTGGTATTTTTCTTCTTTAAGCAGGGCAGATGGGCAAGGTTTGGTCTGAGCAGGCCCAGGCTGAGCCGGTGGCCAAGCCAGACTGTCTTAATTAGGAGCTGGCCGCTGCCAACGGCAGGTGAACACATCTGGGACGCCATATTGGCCGCAAGCGCAGCAGGTCTTGGAAATAGTGCAAGCCTTGGAATATTCGACAGGAGCAGAAACAAGCGATTCCCCCTTTTTTTAACCCCCATACTACAACCCAAAAGTGAGCAGTAATACATCTACACGCCACACAGAGTCAAGCTTCCACGCTGCGCGAGCCTGCCAGATATTAAAAGTCTCTGTCTTTGGAGGTTTGCGTTCGTTTTGCGTGCTGCCAAGGCCCGAGCAGCCCCAGAGTGCTATCAATTACACACATTCTGCTGAAAAGCTGAAATTCAGCTCTGAGCGCAGTCTGACAGGATTCAGCAGTATGTGCACGTCCGTGCGATGGCTATTGGACGTTTGCATTTCCTTTGTCCCCTGTACCTGCCCTCCACTGCCTTTGTTTGGAAAGAAGACGACACAATCACAGCGTGTCGCACTTAAAGCACCTTATAATGAAGTCAAGTCCTCCCTTCTGTACAGACACACACACACACACACACACACTCGATCATGCTTGTTCGCCCCACTGAGCTATACCTTCCTCATCAGTGCTTTACCCAACGTCATCATTTCTGCCTCCATAAACTCAATGCATGCTCCTCTCCTTCTCTCTCAACGCACTCCCTTCCAATTACCGTGCCAGTTCATTTATTCATTAACCCGGCAAGGAAAATCGAGGGAGACCTAATTCAAAAACAACCGCCCTCCATTTCTCTCCATCTGGTGGGGAGGCTCGATTCTCCAAACACGTTCAAGTGACTTAATCTGGTTAAGGTGCAGTTTAGCGTCTGCAGCGGAGTTTGGTGGGGGGATTAAGGAATGGATCGCCGTGCCAGTCCATTTTCATTAAAAGCACATTCCAGTGACCAAACTGGTACAGGAAAGTGACATGCATGGAAGTATGGACTAATCAAAAAACAAGCGTATAAAAGGCAAGGCGCCGTTGCACTTGATTACAGAGGCATTGACTAATTTACTTAATTTGTCAAAAAGGAATGCGGTTTGGAACTGAGTTAGAATTAATTTATAGTGATTTGAGTGCTAGCATGCTAGTGCACTTAAACGCTAAACGTGCTTTGGCTATTTGAAGCGTTGTATTTCCAAATGCCATTAGTAGAATTTCCTATCTCCAAAAGTGGAGAGTAAAATTAAAGTTTAGGAAAAGTAAAAGTTGGGAAACATAATTGATTTGAGCCTTCCGGCTACGGCAACCGACATTCAATCTAAATTAAGTAAATATTGTAAAGCCAAATTAGGCATTGGACTATAAATGATTTACTACTTAAATGCATTCAACAAAAAAATTAATCTTTTCTACTTGTGCTGCAAAAAGCCAGTGGAATTTAAAATGTTTTTTTTTCTTTTTTTCTGTCGGGAATGTCACTCATGGTGTTCTAACATAATCTTATTCACAAACAGTAAAGACAAATGGGACTTTAACGTAATAAGCAGTCCATTTCCAGCTTAAAAACATCTTAAATCAGTCTAAGCTTATTACTGGTCTTGCTGGACTAACTTTGCACTTTCTTAGCTGGTCAGGCTGGGAGATCAAATGGCTAACCTTGGCCAGGCTGGAAGGTTAACTAGACCAGCTTGAAAGACCAGCAAACCATCTGGTCCCAAGTCATTTACTAACAACTATCTTGAGCTGTGACATGAAGGGAAGGTGGAAAGATGCAAATATCTCATTTTACACTTTAAAGGGCCATCCAAAAAAACCTACTGCTGGTAAAATTTTTTAATTAAATATAATGAAATGCTCAGGATTTATATGTTGTTGGCAAAATAGTACATTTAGTAATTATACATGGCTACTTATAAATGTCTCTCAAGGTTTTTGCCCACAGAATAGTGTATCAGCATCTACGAGTAAGGGCTAGAAGGGCCGTGATAACTAGCAAACCCCTGACCCCTTAGTAAGGACAAACTGAAGTTTTCAGTTGCGTGAAACACATAACGGTAAGTCAAGCAGCATTCCTATTCATGTGTTGGCAAAAAAATTGTGTGTAATGTGTGCAAGTTTGTTTTGCCATAAATTTAAGACAACCATAAAAATAATGATCATGTTGATCTATGGACAAATCTCAACATTCCGACCAGAATCAAATGATGCTACATTTTCCCAGTAGACAGCAGTTGAATTACATCCCAATTCTGCGGCTAAAGTTTTCGTCTGAAACATGTCTGCACGCTCAATTGGGAAAGCAACGAAAAACAAGTTACCCTCAGAGATTTATACTTCTGATCCTCTAAATCCTTTTTTATCTTAATCGAGTATAAGGCAGTAAATTGCTCCAGCTCTGCCTCCTCCCTGTCTTTCCCTGCCTGTATGCTAATACTGTTTGACATATTTCGCAGGAAGACGGAGCATCAATATTTATCAATTCATAATAAGACAGAGGCGCTGACATGCGCTAAGATTACAGTTTAATTAAAACTTGAGTAGCCAACTAATATTCAGTTCTTAAACAGACACATCATATGCCAATGCATTATCTACTCATTTAGATCTTGCATCATTGAGAAAGAAGGCAGACAGGGAAATCAGGAAGGAGAACATGACATGCGGCTGCAAGATCATCCCTATTCCCTTTCTACTGCTGTTCTCTGCATTTGGGCGTAGCTGTCAGAGCTGAAGCTAAAATAAACCTTGCCACACTGGTCTGTATAAAAAATGGATACCTCTGGTTCGAGTTCTGCACAGCCAAAACACAACTGATGCCAAATTCCACCTGCCAGCAAGAGATCCTGAGGTGGCAAAGGGAGCACAGAGGCAGTGCCAACCATGCCACCAATCTGGAAATCACAAAGAAGGCATCCACTTACCAGTCTTGTGACAAGGGGCACCCCGAAATGCCAGAAGGGATCGTTCAGCAGCCCACTGTACACTACGTTTCCAAAGAGAGCAATGCTTCCTGTTTTACACAGCCCGTTTCCTGGTTTGGTTTCTGCAGAAGGAGAAAATTTTTTTTGGAACAGGTTAAACACCAATATACAATGACTAGAAACAAATAATAATTATAATAATAATAGAAATGAAGATAGGAGAGAAGAAGAGCTAAATAAACAATTAAGGTAGGATGTAAAGAAAGAAGAACGGAAAAAGGAAGGAAGGAGGGAAGGAAGAAGAAAAACAAAGGAAGTAAGAAAAGGAGGAAAAAGTGAAAGAAGGAAAGAATTAAAAATGGAAAGCAGAAGTCAGAAGAATGGAAGGAGAAAAAAGGAAGCAAGGAAGGAAGGGAAAAAACTAACGAAGAGAAGGATGGAAAGGAGGGAGGAAGGACAAAACAAAGGAAGTACAACATACAAAATACAACAATAATAAAAGAAGTAATAAAGGAAGAAAAAATAAAACATTATAGGAAGAAAGGAAGGAAGGAAAAACAAACAAAGAAAGGAAGAAAAAATACTGTAGGATAAGAAGGAACGGACATTATACACGAAGGATAAACAATGGAAGGAAGGAAGGAGAAAAAAAGAAGGAATTAAAAGCAAGTAAGAAATGAAGGAAAAAAATAAAGAATGTATGAAGGATAGAAAGACAGAAAGAAGAAAAAAAGTATAAAGGACGGAATCAAGGAATCAAGGAACAAAAGAAAAAAATGAAATGAAGAATGCAAAGAAAAAATAAGGATGGAAGAAGGGGGAAAAAACAAAAAAAGAAAGGGAATGAGAGAATAAAAGAAATTTTTTTTTTCTTTGATTCCACATGATTCCAAATGTAAGAGACAAACACAAATATTTCTCTGACAATCTGAATACGTCACATCCATAAACACTCGTTCTCTTTGCTGTTTGGTGCGCATCAGTCTGTGTGTGAGTGGCATGGTGTGAGTAGAAAAGCTTGGCATGTGATCAACAGTGGGGTCAGCCCTGCTTACACAGCAAAGCAAACTAACAGCTGCATTCAACCTCCTTTGGGTAACACACACACACACACACACAATGATCGGTACTCACAAAGACAAAAAAGAAAACATGACTCTGACATCACACCACCACACACAAATACGCACACTATATCCCAGCAGTTCAGTTTAAAAAAAAATCCCCATTCCCCCAGTCTGAGAGCGGACTCAAAGAAGCAAGTGCGAAGATTGCGATGTGTATTAAATTATTCCCTATAAATGCCAAGTGCAGCAAAAATCTGCATTATGCCTCAAAACAATAGTGAAGTGCACCACAGCAAGCCATGCATTCATTATTGAAAAACAAAAAGTAAAAAGGCCCATTAAAATGTCACTTGTGCTCTTTGTGGCTGCGGCGACACATGAGTTTTAGTGTTATAAATGGGCCTTGCGTTATTGTTTATGGTGGCTGCTAGCCGCAGGCTACCCAGCGGTGACTGTAAAGTCCACGGATCACACACCACGAGCCTCCGATGCCACTCCCTCCCTCTCTATACATCACACATGAATATTCATGCCACAGGGCCACACTACAGCCAATCGATCACAACTATAACGCATTTATATCCATGATACATGTGGCTGATTTTTTGGTGTCTAGGAATAAAAAGATATGGCCTAATTAGCAATAAAACAGCCGCTTCGCCGTAGATTTGGAGGCCGAGCGGCGTTCCTGCTCTTTTCGCAGGTGATGTAATTCAGACCGCGGCGCGTTGCATCACAGGAAAATGTCGTAAGGTGAGACTCGAGGCGGGGAGGGATGGCTGTCATCACGTTTGAGGCTTCCCTGCTGTCTGTTGGCACCGGTTGAAGCTCCTTTGGCATCCGTGGGCATGTTTCTCACCATGCCTCACCTGTGATTAATTATTGACGGCGAGATGAGGATGCGGTAAAGTAAAGCTGCACTGACATGCTACACTGCAGATACATTACAACAACCCCCCAGGCTGATTCACTATCTCCCTGTCTCTTTTTCTTCCTTTCCCCTGGTTCTCACTCTTGCGCTTTGGCTTTAAAGCCCCCTTCTCACTCTCTCTCTCTGACAACCTATCCTTACTCTCTCTATCTCACTCTGCCCTGCAGTTTGGCAAATTTGACAAGGGCTTTAAAAACTGAGCCAAATGTCAAAGTTGTCATAAACAGTGTGTGAGGGGGAGTATTGTTGGTTTGATAAGGAGGCAATAACAGTTTGATTTAAGGCAGAAAAGAGTGTCATCACATCTTAATCTGCCATCGGCATATCTCGGTCCAGGGTTTGTCTGCGCTGCGCACTCATGCAGATGAATGGAGGAGTTTAGGTTGAAACTGAGACTGCATTATCTAGCATTTCTCTGCAAGGATGACAATAAGTGCCGTAAACGATCCCTGCCTGATCTGTGGGGATGCACCCGGCTTTGAATCTCAAGTGTGACGTGAGAGTGGAGGATTCTAGGGCCATGATAACATAATAATCAGAGAAGAAACATAAATAGAAATTTACACTATAAAACAACTCTATAAATGTGGAAATAAATCACTTGGCAAAGGCTTTAACTGAAAAACAAATGCTCATTATGAATTGCACAAAAAAATATATAACAAATGATACGCTTATTTTTCGCAGAACTGACTTTTCAAGTTTACACAGGTGTCACTGCAGAATAAACATAGGTATGTTATCATATTCCACAAACGTTTGGGTAAAACATTCTTACTAATTAATTGCAATCCTTATTTAAACAATCTCAATTTTGATCGATAAAATCCCAAGATCAATATTTTTATTCTAGCCAGTGTTTCCTGCGCCACTTTTCATCAGTGAAGCAACACACGTTCCTCTGTTGAATATACGATCCAGCGGCAAGAGAATTCATATTAAATATAAGTTTGGAATCCGAAATGAATGTGAAGAGATAAAAAGGAAGCGTATTGCTAAATAATAGCAAGAAAACACACATTTGTCCTTTGGGTAATCTGATTAAAAAACTAATTGATTTTTAATTTATCAAAAATACACTGCGCAAATGGTGTAGTCCAATTCAAGAACAAATAAGTCTTACAAAATTAAGTGATTAGTCCTTAAATGAATACTTCAAGTCAAGTGATTGAGTGCATCATTTAATGATTTGTTGAAATTGCTGATTCATTCGGGAGTGAAAAACATGACCGTATAAGAGCACTCACAATCTTGATGTATTTTTCCAAATATCAGCACAGCTGTGATTATGTGTTTTGTTTGTATAAGCAACATGATTTCTAGATGTTATTCACAATTTGTACAGTGTCCCAACTTTTTTGGAATTGGGTTTGTAAATAAAACAAAGATTTGATTTCAAAGAAAATAGTTCAATCTTTCTACTGTACTTCAAAATTTCATGTTTACTTGCCATTTCTTTGTAATTACAGTATTTGTAAAACAATTACTAGTAATTTCTGACTAAAAACTCCTATTTTTACACAGGTTTGCATAGGAAATTAAATTTAAAGCTTATTTTAATCTTTAGTTTTTGGTTGTGTTGATCTGTTAAATCAACAGCACTGGAAATGCATAGTTTGGGTCCTCTTGTTAATTTTGAAATATTATATTTTAATGTACCAAATGAAAAGGTTCCATTTATAACTGACAGTAATAGCTGAAAGAGAAATGCTCATATTACCAAAATGAACATTAGAACTACAGTAAAATATATGCAAAATGACAGAAAAGGAATCAAACAGTGAAAATCCACCAACATTTAACAGCCAGAATGTGTCTGAAAATCTATATGTGTATTGTTTTAGAATTCGAAACAATGTTTTGCTTGAAAAGCGTGTTTGCAGTATCTTTCTCTATCACGGATGACACTTGGTTTGATATTTTGCTGCGTAATGCACTGACATTCATACATTTTTAAATGTGGTCCAAGTGCCCAAATACTTTTAGGGGCCACTGTATAAAAATAACTACCCACAACACTGCAAAATATATCAAAATCTTGCACTTGTTATTGCCAAGTGAGCAACAGGGATGACATAATGTCTGTATTCTTCCGGCTGGAAGCTTCCTCCCACAAGCCTTGCGGCTCTGGCAGTGGCCATCCTGTCCTGGGCCTGTGCTTCCATTAGCCACACTGACCCGGATCTGTTCTGGCATCACTCTGATACTAGACCGGTGGACTTGGCCCTTCCTCTCAGCGGGGCAGCTCTGTCAGGACATCTGTCCAACCCAAACACACCAGCCACACCAGCCTGTCCATATGGCAGTCCCACCCTGCCTGTTTCTGGGCCAGAGTCTGATTCACAAGGGCTGGAGAAAAAGAAGTCCTCTTCTTCCAGAGCCCTCTCCAGGGCATCACAACGCCTCTCCAAACGATGTATTCATTACCCCTCCTGTACCTTGGGGATGCTCAAAAGCCTTGTTTCAGAGCGGGGAGTGTGGCTGTGTCTGTTTAAACACTGCTCCAGTCCTACTTAATCATGTGCAGTTGGAGGGGCAGTCCGTGCCGGTGCTCTGATTAATACAGCATGAAGCTGTGGCGGCAGACATAGCTGCAAGGTACGCAAGGCATTAATAACCGTATGCTGCCACTGTTTCTGCCGCTACCTCCGCCTTCCTGAAGTCTAGAGAGACCATGAGTACAAACACACACAAATACCAACTCGTAAGGTGTCGTGGAGCCTGGACGCTGTAAATATCGTCATGGGAAAACACTGGCCCAGAGATCCATCTCTGGTAATTGCATTAGAGCACGAAAATAGATTTTTTTAATTCATGCAATTTGTCAATCAGCCTAATCCTGACTAATCATCATCATTTGTGGTTCATAGGTTCACAATAGCGGAATATCATGATCATAATCATTGCTGTCATCATCACCAATACAGATGATTTTCGTAACTTACCACGGATTCTTAAAATTGTGGCAAAAACAAAAAGTGATACAAAGTGTAATGGAAATGAAACAAACTATACTGTACATTGACTTCCATAGCCACTTTTTGTATTGTGTTTTCATAGATTTGTCTGGTAAAATAAAGTAAACCAAGGGGCAAGGGCCCACTCTTTAAAATGATTAATATATAAGAACATGCTAAATCTAACTTCTTATATATATATATATATATGGATGGAAGGATAGATATACATTAACTGTATATTAAATATATTTATGTGCTCATTATTTAAAAAAGATCCATGAAAAAAAACATAAAAAATCAAATGAATGTTCCACGGCAAAGAGCTAATACAACGCTGACAGTCTGGATATGCGTACATTGAGATTTTGACTGAGATCTGTATAAAACCCAGCAAAAGCGGGGGAGGGACTTTTGCACTTGAGTGCACTATTGATGAGAGCACTAAATAAATACAATGTCATCAGCCAAACACTAAATATGCTGAAGTCTCCAACCTGAAATTAAAAATCAACCAGAAGGCAATATTGATGGAACAGTAGAAGTGATAAAATCGGGCAAAATTAGCTTTTGAAATTTTCTCCCTGCCATAGTTGGGAGATGATTGTTTGTGGGGGGTGCCGTTATGCCGCATGATAAAAAATGACTTGCGCCCGTTGCTCATTTCTTTGTTTCCACCCTTTTGCTTTACGATTCTCCCATGTGCCGAGTTTCGAAATGGTACGGACCGGCATAATTTATTAAAATATGAGTAAATCAATGGTTGATGTCCTTATAGATTATTCTGAAATCATAAAAAAGCTTTGACAGGAAATGCACAGTAATACAGTTTAATTAAACTGCATATCCTCCCCCTGTGCAGCCACCTGATTAAAGTGGCAGTCAAATAAAACAGCATTTAATTGGCATACAACACGAAAGCTGTTTGCATGTTTATTTAACATTGCGGCATATTAATAAAAAAATAGAACCCTAATTGGCCTAACTTGTGCAGGCAGGAGCAAGCTTCTGGCTCCACTTCCCCCTATAGTTTAATGGACTGTGACTGAAAAATAATCCCAGGCTAGTTTAATATTTCTGCAGTCATACTTGATGAAAATCCCTGCTCCCATTGGCCAAGAGCCACACATTAAAAAGCAATCATGGATACCTGGGCCTGCTGGTGAGAATCCCCAGTGGAATGGACCACTTGGAGCGACCTGGCAGAGAGAACCGTCCCGACAGGGGGAGGGCGAAGATCATTAGCGTTTTGCATATCTCCAGTGTGCCATTCCGCAGGTTCGTCCCCAGCCAGCTTCCCCCCCAACACTTCAGAGCCCCATGTCATCCCACTGGCATGCTACCAGAGACAGCTGGAAAGCCCCCTCCCATATGCTCTCTCTCTCTGTACTTGATTCAAATTTGTGTGCACGGACCACCAAAATAAGTGCTGCTTTGATCAGTGACCAAACATCTCAAACAAGCTGAGCAAACGTCCAGCCCAATGAGACCCTCGCTGTCCCTGCTACTGAATTTTTATTTTTTAATTTGGAATTACAACAACAGCCTGGATATAGTTTTGATGGAGCAAAAGGAAAAATGTATACAGAAAATAAATAAATAAATAAATAATTTAAAAATATATTTAAATATATTAAAAAACATAAAAATGTCTATAAAACATGGCATATAGACCTTTTATATATATTTTTTTTTATTTTTTATTATTATTTTTTTTCTTTAATTCATGGTATTCATGATATATTAAAAAAATTACTAACGTAAAAGTTTTGATCAGCAGTGTAAATATATAAAAACATTTGTATCATTATATACAATATAAAATAGAAATTTACATATTACAAAATTGGTCATATATTAATATTTAGCCCCAATAATACTTTTTGTAATCTAAAATAATTCAAATATACATATTAATGCTGTCAAATCTATTAATCACATCCAAAATAAAAGTTTGTTTACCTAATATTAGTGCTGTGCAACGATTAATCGTGATTAATTGCATCCAAAATGAAAGCTTTTGTGTACATAATATGTGTGTGTACTGCGTATATTTATTATGTATACATAAATACACACACATGCATATACTGTACATATTTAAGAAAAATGTTATGTTTATATATTAAATATATTTATATATAATATAAATTATATGAATATAAATATATACTTGTAAATACATGTAAATATTTTCTAAATATATACTGTGTGTGTGTCTTTATATATACATAATAAATATATACAGTACACAGACATACTGTATATTATATGAACACAAACTTTTATTTTGGATGCGATTAATCATTGCCCAGCACTACTTAATATATCTGTATACTGTGTATATGTACAGTGCTGTGAAAAGGTTTTTGCCCCCTTCCGTTTTTTTTTTTTTTTTTTTTTTTTTTTTCACACTTAAAAGATTTTTATCATCAAAATAATTTTACTGCGTATATTTATTATGTATACATAAATACACACACATGCATATACTGTACATATTTAAGAAAAATGTTATGTTTATATATTAAATATATTTATATATAATATAAATTATATGAATATAAATATATACTTGTAAATACATGTAAATATTTTCTAAATATATACTGTGTGTGTGTCTTTATATATACATAATAAATATATACAGTACACAGACATACTGTATATTATATGAACACAAACTTTTATTTTGGATGCGATTAATCATTGCCCAGCACTACTTAATATATCTGTATACTGTGTATATGTACAGTGCTGTGAAAAGGTTTTTGCCCCCTTCCGTTTTTTTTTTTTTTTTTTGCATATTTGTCACACTTAAAAGATTTGTATCATCAAACTAATTTTAATATTACACAAAGATAACCCGATTAAATACAAAATGCAGTTTTGAAATAATGATTTAATTTATTAAGGGAAAAAAGCTGTCTAAACCTGCCTGGCACTACATGAAAAAGTAATTGCCCCCTAAATGTATAACTGGTTGTGCCACCCTTTGCAGCAACATCTGCAATCAAGCGTTTGCGATAACTGGCAATGAGTCTTTTACATCGCTGTGGAGGAATATTTGTGGGAATTTCCCATGCACAAGCACGGAAACTGCGGGAATCAGTAGAATTATGCGCAATCCCGCGCTGAAATTCAAGCCCTGAGACTATATTTAGAAAATTTTCGATGTCATTTTCATTTCATCTTGCATGTTATATGCCTGATAAAGCAGCGTTTGTGAGCTCAGCGCTGCTTTGTGTACAGCTGTTACTGAAGTGAGGCCTGCAGTTCTTTAGATGTTGTTCTGGGTTCTTGGACGAGTCGTCATTGCGCTCTTGGAGTAATTTTGGTTGGCCGACCACTCCTGGGAAGGTTCACCACTGTTCCAAGCTTTCTTCATTTGTGGATAATGACTCTGACCGTGGTTTGCTGGAGTCCCAAAGCCTTAGAAATGGCTTAATAACCCTTTCCAGACTGATACAGGTCATCTATTTTGTTTCTCATCTGTTCTTGAATTTCTTTAGATCGCGGCATGATGTGTTGCTTTTTAAGCATGCTTCACTTTGTCAGACAGGTTCTATTTAAGTGATTTCTTGATTCAACAGGTCTGGCAGTAATCAGGTCTGGGTGTGGATAGTGAAATTTAACTCAGCTTTCTAAAATAATGTGGTTAATCACAGTTCTTTCATGATTTAATGGGAGGGGGCAATTAATTTTCCATGTAGGGCCAGGTAGGTTTGGACAGCTTTTTTCCCTTAATAAATGAAATCATCATTTAAAAACTGTCATTTAAAAAATAATTTAAAAATCATGATTAATCGATTTGACAGCACATACTATTTATTATTTATGGTATTATTATTATTATTATTATAACGGCACATGCATGTGGTGTTGCTGACGTAGAACACGCATGCGCTGTGCCTTGTTTACATGCAGAGGAAAGCACTCACATGCGTCGTGGTGCTCTCCATAATGGCAGAAGACAGTAACTTGCAGGAGAAGAATTGTTGAATAAAGTTATTTATTTATTTATTTTTGTGCACAAAAAGTATTCTCGTAGCGTTGAACCACTGATGTCACATGGACCATTTTAACGATGCCCTTACTATGTTTCTGAGCCTTGAACGTTGTAGTACTCTTGCTGTCTATGTATCTTCATTTGTGTTCTGAAGAAGAACGAAGGTCTTACGGGGTTGGAACAACATGAGGGTGAGTAACTAATGACAGAATTTTCATTTTTGGGTGAACTATCCCTTTAAATACATATTCATGCCATTTCCAATAAAAAAGACCTCTGGCACATGATGAAGCGAGAATGCACAACACGTAAGCAAACAGACATATCCACGTAGCTGAAACGGATGGCTACTGAGAAAAAGAGACATATTTCTGACAGCCTTACTGTATCGCTCCCCAACAATCACTCAAAAGCATCAAAAAGCACCTTCCCAGACTTGATTCATTTATATTGTATAGCAAGAGCTGCAACTTGATTTAGAGGGAGAGAACACCAAGAAAGAAATAAAGCTAGCTGCAAGTGTATTCTGTATGCTGCTGAGGACTCTTTCCTCAAGAAGACTTGAAATTTGCAGCTCGTTCTTGATCTGCTCTGTTTTGTCACGCATAGCCACCAGAAGATTCCCAGGAGTCAAGAGTCACAGAGGCTTCGAGTTCAAACTCCTCTGTCAGTTTTCATTTACTGTCTGTATGTGTGTGTGTGTGTGAGAGAGAGAGAGACTTCTGAGGATGACAGTAACTGAGAAATGTTGTAAGGTGATGAAAGCACATATTGAATCTAATCGCTACTGGCTGGATTAGGGATGTAAATAGTGTGTGACAATATAATCACAATGGTAACGATAAGCACTAAACTTAATTTAGATTGCATTTTTAGAACTATTGTGCAGCTCATTGTGCATTAAAATAAAATAACAGTTGCAATACTCCTACAAATATAGACATAAAATCCAAAATGGCCAATAAAGGCAAATAAAAAGCTTTTAATGCAAGTTTAAACTATTCTTTTTTTATTGATTTTTAAAACCATACACCATAGAGTAGCATAGATTTTGCCTGGGTTTTTTTTTTTTTAGATGAAATGGTGCTGCTCTCTATTTTTAGTATGTAACAGATAAAAGTGTTTTCTTATTGCATTTTATAACTATTATATTGCAATCACTGGTTTACTAGCTTTGCTTCACGACCCAGGTTGTTATACAGAATTTATCAATATTCCCATTATCTACATTGCATAAACAACAGAGGTGAGAAATTACCCAATTAATACATGAAAGAAACACTATGCCATTTTTGCATTAGTATTAGCCTAACTATTCTATAACTACTACCATTTAAAAGTTTTTGAAAGAATTTATTTGAATAAAAAGTAAAAACTCATATATAATCATATATTATCATTATATGTTAAAAAACTCAGTTGTAATATTTGTATACTGCTTCTTTATAAGCACTTATATTTTTGTGGTTTTCCAGGATTCTTTTGATTAGTTAATTCATAATGTCTGAATAAAATAATATATTTATTTTATATTAAAATACAAACCTTACTGACCACAACATTTAAACAGAAATAAATACAGTAAATATATATACATATACACTAAATATAATAAACTATCATATTTATCATAATTGATATCTATCATTTTATTCAGTTTTCATTTTCTTTCCCCTAACTGTCTGCGACCAGAGCCAACCTGCCACCAGGTGAGAACTACTGCTATACATTACAATGCATTGATTTTGAACACATGATAAACAGCCACACTGGATGTCCTTAATAGAGGAAATGATTTTGAATGTGTGTGTGAGTGAATGTGGCCGTGTATGTGTGTGCTTGTGTGTAAGTCACAAATAGTGTGATCCCTTTGCTAGCCTCAGGATACCTTGTATTGGAAAATCCAGCACAGGAGGTCTAATTGAGGAGCTTGGGGAGAGGGTCTATTAAAGATCAAAGCTGATTGATTGGGCCTGACCTGACAACCTGTGTTCTCCAGTGAACTGACCACACAGAGGCATTCCCTTAACAAGACCAGGGTCAGGCAGGACCAACACACACACACACACACACACACACACACACACAGCGCAAACATTCAAAGATAAAAAGAAGTGATCTTTAGATCTTTAATATGTCTGGAAATTGTGCCAGAGCTGGAGGCTTTGGCAAATTAAATGACTGTGACACAACCTGACTGGCATCACAAAGGGATTTTAATGTTACATCTCATCCTAGTTAAAAAAAAATCACTACAATTCAGGCAGGCTCAAAATCAGCCAATGACAGTGAATGCGTTTGATGTTTCAGGCCCAGAAAACTCACAGATGCGCTTCTAAACAAATTCATCAACGTGATCTGCCAAAAAAAGCATTCAAACCCATAAACAGCAGCAGAGATCTATCTATCTATCTATCTATCTATCTATCTATCTATCTATCTATCTATCTATCTATCTATCTGCGCTTCTAAACAAATTCATCAACGTGATCTGCCAAAAAAAGCATTCAAACCCATAAACAGCAGCAGAGATCTATCTATCTATCTATCTATCTATCTATCTATCTATCTATCTATCTATCTATCTATCTATCTATCTATCTATCTATCTATCTATCTATCTATCTATCTATCTCCTTCCAATTGTAATCACATTTAAATTCAAATTCTGAATTTAATTCAAATTGCAACTACTGTATTTTCCCACCTCAATTCATATTCAGTTTCAATTCAGGAATTGTACTTGATTTTAAATGGCATTCTCAATTCAATTCTCACTGGTGCAACAACCTTACTTTGACCATGCTGTTCTTCGTAAGTGTATTTTATTTAGCACAAGTGTCTTGACAAGGACCTCTGGAGGACCTTGATAATGCAACTCATTACTTGGTGCCACAACTGACTGACAGCTCTCAAGAAAGGCTGTAAGCTGGTTTCATTACATTATATAACAAGGACCAAACCGTTTGGAAGGGAAAGGTAGTGGGATATTTATGAGGAGGTACACAGGTCGCTGTAGCAAGTTTATAATTTATGCCCACCATCATTGAAAAAGACTTGATGAGGTATTTATGAAGAGTCTAAAACACACCAGGTTATTAAGGCCTCAGAAAGCCTAAAGTTCAAAGATCTGATCTTAACAATAATAATAATAAAAAAAACAAATCAACCTATAAAACCAAATAAAAAGGGATAATTGGGTATTGGATTCTTGGAGCTCAAAGATTCTCCATGCACATTCCATCATTATAGCCATTACACTTTAGGTGCTGGAAAAGCAGAGTGCCTCTGTTTTCTCCCAAGGCTGTCCTCCAGGCCAGCCCGCCGCTCGCCAAGCATCAATCAAGCACTGTGTCCTGGCATAGAACCGATCGATGGCCAACACAGCATCTCATTGATAGAAGACAGCTCCTGACTAAGATATAGCATAACTTTTCTGCTGCCTCGTCCAGCGATAATCTCCAAGGTCAATGAGAGGCGTTCAAGATGGCAGCGTTACACGGATCCTGGGGTTTGCAGCCACCGTGCACACCAGGGAAATCGTTAAATCCATAACGGGCAGCTCAAAAGCAGGGCCCCCTGACGGGAGCCATCTTATGCATGAAATTCTGATCTTGCCTGCCTGAGAGGTCAAACAAACCTGACCCGGACAAGACAGCTAATAGGAGATCTGAGACGGGCTCTTCCTTTCATTACAGGCATATAAGCCTTTTTCTTTAAATACATTTTCTGAAACCATTTGATTGTAAAGTGAGGCAATCACTATAACATTCATGCACGCTACAAAATGCAGCAACTGCTACTTTTTTTGAGATTTGCTCAACAGGCCAGTCCTAATGTTCATGTGCACATTGCAAACCGAGGGACAACTTCATTAAACTGCAGGCGTGAATTCCCTAAATTATAATTCCATGTGAGAATGGAATACAGGAGTCACTCCTGAATTTGTGATATAATGACAATCAGCATGACAATAAATCAATGAATATAAAAATAAAGTCACTATTGTGAGATCTGTAATTTACAGTTATGAGATAAATGCATTTATGAGATATAGTTACAAACCTTAAAAATGAATTTGCACTTGCGATATGAAGTCATAACTATGAGAAATAAATACGCATTTGTGAGATACACAATTTGATTACTATTTTGAGAGATATATACTTCTCAAAATATGAGAAAAATTATAAATTATGAGAAATAAATAGGATTTAGTGAGATTTGTGAGATTTAAAGTCACAATAATTAGAAATAAATATATACTTGTGAAATGTAAAGTCACAAATACATACAGTGGGTACGGAAAGTATTCAGACCCCCTTAAATGTTTCACTCTTTGTTATATTGCAGCCATTTGCTAAAATCATTTAAGTAAATTTTTTTTCCTCATTAATGTACACACAGCACCCCATATTGACAGAAAAACACAGAATTGTTGACATTTTTGCAGATTTATTAAAAAAGAAAAACTGAAATATCACATGGTCCTAAGTATTCAGACCCTTTGCTCAGTATTTAGTAGAAGCACCCTTTTGATCTAATACAGCCATGAGTCTTTTTGGGAAAGATGCAACAAGTTAGCACTAAGTACCAACTCTACCATATTGCCATGGGAGTTGCCCCTTGGACATTAGACGGCTGTCAGTGACATTATTCCCTACGGCCGAAGGCCTAGGCTACATACCCCAAAAAACTTACCTGTTAGGGCCAGAACTCCTGGGCCCGGGATAGAGCTCAAGGCTTGGAATCAGGAATAGATTCCTTTAAGGGAATACGACCAAGAGCCTTGAATCATACTAAGTCTTGGCCTGTCACACAGGGGCTACCGCACGCTCTGCATATGCTAAAGGAACTGTCTCAACAGACCCCTAGTAGCAACACCCTGTTAACGTAGGTATCCAGAGGATACATAGGTGGAGTGGTGCCCAAGGCGGAACCGGGGTTTTAAATCACTCAGAAAGAGCACGAGGCTGCTGCGCGTAGCTCTTACCATACAGGATTTTAGAAAAGAACACAGAGTACTATTTTAGAAAGTGTACAAAGACGTCACGTGTACACTTACCATAACATGGATTTAAAAAATACAGTTTCTAAGGGGTTCTTGTGGCACTCTGAAAGAGCAGCCCATAGATGGAAATGGTGCATCCCAAAACGCTATGTTTGAGAAGTTATCAACTCAATCTAAGGCTTATAATGCTGGAATGGCTAGTAGTAAATCTGTCGCTGAGGGGGCAAACATCCAGCTCTCAGCGAGAGGGGGACTCGACCTACAGCGCGATTGTTAGAATCAGAAGGGTAAGTGTACTGCAAGCTGCCAAAAAACTCAGCGCATCAGAGAGGCAGAGGAAGGGCCTAGTTCGCCTGATGCTGCTGGTTCCAGGTGAGAACTCAACTCTCACGTGAGAGGAGAACTCC
>NW_015505205.1:2669959-2698992 GCF_001515645.1 Sinocyclocheilus grahami | reverse complement strand
CCGCTCGATGCCTCAGCAAGAGGGGATATCCTGGTGATCGGGAGGCCCCTCAGGGCAAACTAGATACGGTAGACCAGACAGGGCAGCCTGAAAGCATAAGCCCAGCCCGGACGTCCAGGAAATCTTTGCAGTGCCGTGCTGGGGGCCTAATGATCAAGAACGCTGCCGCAGAAGCCTGTGACCTGGCCGCATAATCCAGGAAGTATGAAGCCGAAACCCAGCTTATCGTACCGTCTGGACATATATCGACGAGTGAAATAAACACTGCAAGTCGAGCACCCGGTTTCTGAACCCAGCAGAGGGGGTGCTCATCGAGGACCTACCCTAGAAAAAAGACAGAAACACACAGGTCCTGGGAAACACTGCAAAGAAAGCTAGCAGAAGGATTATACACAACCACCAGTGCATTAAACACACACACACATATATATATATATATTTATTTAGAAATTGATCGTGCTCACACACCATGGTTCCCGCGTAGGAGCCCGGTCCGAAGAAGCCTCTGGTCCGGACCATCAGTAAGGTGGTCACTATGAAGCCATAGAACCAACCAAACATCATAGGTCCAGCATAGGAGACTGTAATGCAGGAAATTCCCACCTAACCTCGGTCAGGTGGAGATGGTGGTTACAGGGGAATTAGGAAGGGGAAGATAAGGGCAGAGGTAAGACCCCCGAAGTAAATGAGTAGATACTGAGGTATCACTCTGACCCGGACAAAGCACTGACGCCCTGTCTGGATCACATCCCTTAGGTCTTTTACCTACCTTCCTTTGACCCGCGATTATTCCTACCCCTACCCGCGGGCAGGGGAGGAGCGCGAGCCGCGACACTAGCCTTCTGTGCCCATCTCTGATCCTCAAACCGAGATGGGCTAGGACTCCTTGGGTTGTTCGGGCTCAGACCTGGACCTTCGTAAAGGCCGCTGAGTGCGCCTTTGCCCGCACTCAGCTACCTCATTAGGAGAAAGGCCCTCGCCTTTATCCAGGTCGTTCAGCAGGCCAGCCTGATATGCTTGGGGCATCACCATCGTGTGCAATGAAGCGACAGCCCAACCTGCTGCTGCTGCTGCGTATGCCCTGGCATTAGAGCGAGATGTCAAGGAGGGAGTCTTAAAAGAGTACGTCTCATCCATGGAGAGATAGCTGGCCAGCGTCTCTCTATAGAGGCACCATCTCATAACCGCTTTCGCGCATCGCCTCGATGTTGACATAACTCGTATGCTGGAATCGATGGATGCGTGAGGAAAAACGGCCTCTTCCATTCCTTCTCAATCTCTGTATGGAAAACAGGAAGAAAGGAAGACTCACCTGAGCTGGAGGGTTATGGCCAGAAAAATAACGTTGATCATTGTTTTTGTTTTTTTAAAATAGATTACCTCACGATGTCATTTTCTTCACCCGCTTCACGGCAAGTAAAGCCTCGCCGTGGCGCAATCCATAACTTTCAAAAGCTCATCATACACAGGGCATTTCCTTGAAAAAACACTTGCGGTGCACGTCGATTGCCCCCTCGGAGACATCGCGTGCGTCCTCTTCGCCCAAACAAATAACGCATAGATCATGTGTGTCATCAGATGTTAAACAACTACAACACGGATGCACACATCCTCTAAACGCTTTGCTAGTGATCGCCATAATGATATGAATAGAGATCGCTCTTACCACAGAAATGCACGCTTCAAGCAAAACAGTCAATGAAGACGAAGAAGAGGATGATGTGTTCTCCCGGTGCCTATTTATACTATAGTCGCACCGGTAGTGATGTCATGGCTGTTGCCGGCCAACGTGTTGTTGGTGTTTTTTCAATGAATGCTTCAGACACGGGTCACGACGAGGCGTTCCCCATAGCGACCCCTAAAGGACGCACTTCGCAGTTCCCATGAAAGGGAAACATTGTATGGGCCAAAATTATCAAAATTATTTTTCTTTTATGCCAAAAATCATTAGGATATTAAGTAAAGATCATGTTCCATGAAGATATTTTATAAATTTCCTACCATAAATATATCAAAACTTAATTTTTGATTAGTATTATGCATTGCTAAGAACTTTAAAGACGATTTTCTCAATATTTGGATTTTTTTTGCACCCTCAGACTCCAGATTTTCAAATAGTTGTATCTCGGTCAACATGCTAACAAACCATACATCAATGGAAAGCTCATTTATTCAGCTTTCAGATGATGCACAAATCTCAATTTTGAAAAATTGTGGTCCAGGGTCACATTTCTCATAATTGTCTGTCTTTTCATGACTTTATATCTCACAAATGCATGTACACTGGGTCACAAATTAGGTCATTTAGGTCACAAGTTTGAAAAATAAAGTCACAAATATTATAAATATGCATTTGTGAAATGTAAAAGTAAATTAAATATGATTTCTTAAAATACCTGGACTGTTTCTAAAGCAACTGGTGTATGGAGTATGTGGCCTGACACACAGCACATACACAGTGTGCAAATGGCCTCTGTTGCCTGTGGCATGAGAGAGGCTATGAGAGCTGGCCATTAGGGAAGAGCTATAGGTATGCACAGGGCTCAGGTAATTAAGTGCAAACGCAGGCAGGGAAAGCAGGCCTCCAGATTTATGTGGCGTAATACTGCTCACACTGCATTCCACCACCTCCTCGGCCCAATCTCATAAAGCATTAACTACCTGACCATTCAAACGCACTCCATCATTCTCTTTTCAGCTCTTGTTTTTCCACCGCCTCACTCTTGTTCTCTCCCTCTCCCTCAGTCTTTCTCTTTCTGCCTGCTCTGCCAGCAGGTACCTCTCCTCCACTGGCATAATGTGCCACCTGCCTGTCTGCAGATGCCAGGCCAAGACATCAGTAATAGGGAAAGGCCAGAATAACAAGTTTGTTTTCTCTTTCTTCTCTGTCTCAACCCTCATTTTTCACGACAACGCAGATTAAAGCCATTTCCACTCAGGGTCGTGTGGAGGGGGAGATCTTCGATCAGTCTCTCTCATCTTGGCGAGGGTTCATAAAACCCATTGGCCCCATATGTTTTGCTATATTGAATCATCCAGAAACACGACGTGTTTAAGTTACCATGACTGAGTTTGAAAACTCTCACAAACCCTCCAATGGACGTGCTTTAAAAGGATAGTTCACTCCAAAATGCAAATTCTGTCATTATTTACTCACCCTCATTTTTTTTCCAGACTTGAATGCATTTCTTTCTTCCGTGAAACAGTAAAGGAGGAAATCTGAGCAACTTTGTTGGATAAAAGAAAAGTCGAACTTCAGTCTGAATCATTCAGAAAACGAATCACTGGCTGTGTACAAAATAGCTTCTTCTCTGAGTAAGTTCTTCTTTTGAGAAGCAATTACTTTGAGGCCTCTAAAAAAAGAATATTATATTTAGTGTGAACGTGTGTGGAATGAACGTAATCCGGACATACTACATTTGCCATGTTGCTTCACTGCCATTCACAAATACTCTCCTGTGGCCTCATGGGATTGCAAAGTGTCCTTTGGGTGCTTTTTACCTACTGCTTAATGAATAGTGTGAATTCTGACATACTTCTCTTTTCACATACTGTTTCCTGCTAACTACAGGTGCATCTCAATAAATTAGAATGTCGTGGAAAAGTTAATTTATTTCAGTAATTCAATTCAAACTGTGAAACTTGTGTATTAAATAAATTCAATGCACACAGATTGAAGTATTCTCAATTCTCTATCTCAACAAATTAGAATATGGTGACATGCCAATCAGCTAATCAACTCAAAACACCTGCAAAGGTTTCCTGAGCCTTCAAAATGGTCTCTCAGTTGGTTCACTAGGCTACACAATCATGGGGAAGACTGCTGATCTGACAGTTGTCCAGAAGACAATCATTGACACTGTAGCGACTCAGCTCATTGAATTTATTTAATACACGAGTTTCACAATTTGAGTTGAATTACTGAAATTAACTTTTCCACGACATTCTAATTTATTGAGATGCACCTGTATATAGTAGGGAATTATGTAATGTTGGATGCAGCCATTCAGACCAGTTTTGTGATCTGGATTCAGTGAAAAGATTTGACTCAAAAGATTTGTGAATCATTCATGAATAGGACATCTATACTTCCCTCACAAACTCTCTGGAACATGCCTAGATGTTCTAGAACAGATGTCAAGCTTTTAATGATTGGTCTGTTCAACACACAAAAGCAATCATATGACATTAGAAGACTTGAAATAAAGTGCAGGAGTCATATTGACCACTTTTATTATACTTTCAATGATCTTTCTTCTCATTTGAATTTGAAGGTGAATGTTCCTTTAAGAAGCCAACTGGAACTGAAATGGCCAACATGCTCAGTGAAATCAATGTCATATTAAGGCAGTGTTAGATGTGGTATACAGAGACAATAAATATCTATGATAACAGAACAGCTCACGAGAGAGCTCTGACCCGCTGTAATGCCACAGTGCCGCGGAACAGGGGAGTTTGAGGAAACAAAGGGCTCTGGATAACAAAGTAGACAGGTAATCAATAATAACCTCTGATGCTCATAACTGGCTGGTTAGGAACTCTGTCTCCATTTCAGATACTATGCCATCACTTTGTAACAAGAAACAGATGCTTAGAGAGATAACAAGTCAGAGAAATACATCAAATAGAACGGCCATGCTGATCTATACCTCACGATCTGCCCACAAAGCCAGACCTTGGTCAAGGGAATTTATTAGGGGAATAGCCTGGGTGTGTTTTGCACAATATGTTCATATTATAAAATGTAATCAATAAACGTGACACGAAAACAAGAAGAATCCACATTTCCGTGACGCGTCGCCCTTCGGCAAACAAATCACGCTTATCGTTCCAGAGGATCGCTGTTGTGAAACTCATTCACGGACAGTAAATTGTCAGAACATTAAGGGATGATGGAACACCTGCCCTGAACTGCGGACCCTAAACATTACAGCTCAAGTCGATGCACTCAGCCGCTAATTGCATTATTAAGTGAGATAAGATCCCGTAGATTATTATTAATGGCCGCCCTGTGGGTTAGACTATCGTGAGGTTGGATTATCTATCTACGAGCTTCATAACAAGACTTCTCCGGGTTCAGTGCGGCCAAATAAACAGGGGGATTCTAATAGAGTTCCATCAGCAAGTATTAGAGTATTCATAACAACGCTGCTTATTGCACACAGCTGGTGTGTGTGCAGTCTGACATTAAACATAGACTGAAGAGAAGAAGTGCTCGCTCTGTATGCAGGGCCCATTTCCTTTAGACAACCGTCCTTCTCTTCAATAGATGGGTAAAGGTATTGAGCATGCGTTCAGGAGGGAGTAATGCTCTCCTCACCTTTCTATATATTCTCATCACTGCACAAATTAATCAAACAGGCTGGGACATACCACGAAGGGTCACAGTGTCTGCGTCCGAACCCGAAGCCTTCTGCCTTGTTGTCCAGGTGGTCAATGACTTCACAGGCATGTAAAGACATCGAATTACCTCCTTAAATTTACACTACCGTTCAAAAATTTGGGGTCGGAAAGATAAAAAAATAAAAAAAAATTCTGAATTAAGTCTCTTATGCTTACCAAGGCTGTATTTATTTGATCAAAAAATACAGTAAACCTGTGAAATATTATTACAAATTACAATAACTGTTTTCTGTTTAATATATTGTAAAGTTTAACGTATTCCAAAGCTGAATTTCCAACATTCACTCCTCCAGTCTTCAGTGTCACATGAGCCTTTAGAAATCATTCTGATATGCTGGTTTGCTGTTCAAGAAACATCTTACAGACACCAGATTTTGAAAATGATTGTATGCATTTGGCAGATGTCTTTTTTTCCTCCTAAACAAACTAGTTTGAGACAGGCTACCGATAAATCACAGCCGTATAATTGCTAATGTAGAATGTGCATTTCTCAGAACAAAAAAGGACAAGAAAAGTAAAATTCCTTCCCAAAAAAAAATTATATATAATTCTCATCTAGAAATAGGGTTTAAAAAGATTCTCAGGATTCTTCTTTAAAATTTAAATATAAGATGGGAAAACACTTCAAATTCCAATGTGCATTTTTTCAGAAGAATTGGGGATACAAGTTTAATAAATACATAAATAAATAAATAAATTATTTGCAAAATATTATGATTATATATAATGATTAAAACGTGCATTTCATAATACAAATGGCATGACAAGTCAGAAAAAAGATTGAAAAGTACAAAAATATCGCAGAAATGTTTAACGTTTAAAAATATTTAGTGACAGTGATGTGTATTTCTCAGCAGAAATAGTCTCGGTGTGTGACAAAAAAAAATGTTTCCAAAATATTTACAGTAGTGACTATAATATGCGTTTCTCAGTATATGCTGATGTATTTCTTTGCCATTTGACTTTGTTTCCTCCCTTTATACTGTATGTCTGATGTCAGAAGCTGCAATTTTTGATTGGCAGGACTCCTGCTAGTGAGTACAGAAACATATGAGACTGTTCTGTATGTTTCATGTTATGTACCACCTCCTCCAATGGCACTGAGTTGTTCATTAGCGCATCTGCTCTGAGCTAATGCTAGTGGGGATGGAGTTGTTTGTTGTCACTAGGAACAGGTGAGGGCTAAAATTCATGCATATACGCTTGCCCTGATGAAACCGTATGGATTTTTTGGGGTGCTTCATCTTTTTTAGCGGTCCCTTTGTAGAAAAAGAAAAAAGAAAAACTCATTTGCAGAGTCATTTTTCAGCTCACACTGTGTGGCTTTTCAGATGTGGAACCTTTGGGAAGCACAAGCCTAAAGTTCCTGGAATCCATGAACACAGAACAGTGTGACAGTCACAAATGAGTAAACAAAGCAGGTGTGATTTAGCCATTCATTACGCTGTAACCAGCTATTGTTGTTGCTTTGAGGAGGAGAGGAGGAGGATGGTCTCCACAGAGATTTTGGATTCAATTAAAAAGCAACACCTGCTGAGGAAGCCCCACATCCAGCTTCTGACATCAGACATACTGTATAGAGGGAGGAAACAAAGTCAAATGGCAAAGAAATACATCCATGTATGGGCACAGAACAGGTGAATATAGAGTAAAAAATTATATTAAATTAACTAAAGAGAAAACTAACGTAAAGACAATCATGAATATGAGGGTGTGATTTAGGACTAATATGGAGATTTTACAAATTATTATCTGTTTCAAAAGAACATTGATGAAGATATGCAAAGTAAGGGGCCATTTGTAAAGGTAACCTAAGTGTGTTATGTATGCACTAGTTAGAGTACGTAAAAGCACTAAACAGACATCGTTGACTACTGGGTTTGACTTGTGTAGCCATTTTGTTTGCATACCACTAAGAGGTTAATATAAAACTTTTTTTAAAAATATATAAATAAATAAAGGCAGTCTCCATGAATGGTTGAACAAAAATGGAGAAACAATGATCAATATGTAAATTCTGCCAGTCCAAATGTAATAACATAACCATACTATTTAATGCACATATACTACAGTTCAAATGTTTGTGGTATTTTTTTTTCTTCTTTTAGGAATTAATTATTATTTTCAGTAAGAGTGCATTAACCAATCAAAAGTGACAGCAAAGTCAGGAAAGTGACAGCCAATCAGCTTTCTGAAGGATCATGTGACACTGAAGACTGGAGTAACGGCTGCTGAAAACTCCGCTTTGCTATCAGAGGAATAAAATACAGTTTGAAATACAGTAATATTATTTCACAATATTTTACTGTATTTCAGATAAATGACACATAAGACACAAAAACAATTTTTTTTATTTTGTTCAGCATCAACTAAAATGCAATTTGTATTACTGAATGTAGATGCCATTTAAGTAATTAAATAAAATTAATAATAATAATAATAATAATTAATAATATCATAATGACAAAATGTTAATGGTGGAGTTCCCTTTAAAATCTTAAATGATTCCCTTTGAGCTAAATTGACCTGTTTCCCTTATATGGACATAAGAAAACACCTATAACAGTAAACTGTGAAACATTAACACTGGTTTTGCACCACGAGCACCACAATGTGAACCTAAAAAAAAAAAAAAAGTTAAACTTTTAAAATAAAGTTTCTCAAGACCCCATGCGCTTTGTTCCATTCCTATGCGCTGCATCTAGCTGTTTTTGAATCCAGTATTGCATCCTGTGTGAACAGTTCCTAAAAACGAGAAAATTCCACTAAAGAAAGTTAGTATTTTGAGGAAAGCGCCTCTGGTAAAAATCAGAGGCCAAAAAAATTTGTTTCTTCACATGAGCAAAAGTAGTTCTCCAGATATATACATTTGTAAGAGAAGTCATCTCTCTCTTGCAGGAGCCAAGCGTATGAGTCATGTTTACAGAGCACCTTGGGTTTAGAGGAAGAAGGGAAAAATGTAGCTTACACTCAATAGTAATAATCATAATAATAAAAAAAGGTGCAATGAGAACTCCTCGCAGCCAGAAACCCATTCATTAGTGCTCCATAGACCCCCGCAGGAGCGATGGGACCATTTTCCTGCATTGCATTCGGATCGGGGAGGCTCAGCAAATTTGTCGTCATGACATAAGGACAACGTCCTTTGTGCTTCGCTTCTGGAAATGGATTTGGAGATGTGCACCGGGGCTTTGAGGCGCAACCCGCTGACAAATAAGCTAATTCTGCATGAGTGCACAGACAGCAGCAGAAGAAATCAAGTGACTGGATAGAAACGACGAGAGAGAGGGGCGGGAAGAGACTAGCTCTCCAGTTCAATGGACCTTTTTTCCCCCACATTGCCCAGGGCGAGCATATCAGGCCTGACACCTGCAAACTTCACCTCCGCTGCTTTAAGTACACACCGACCGCATCTCGAGTCCGCCGGGTACGGCAATGTCTCCGTAATGTGAATCACTCCGCACATTTACAAGTCTCTAAGTGTGACACGCATTCATCAAATATATCCCTGAACTAATAAATGATTGAAGCGATGAATAAGTAAACAATTGGCACTGATGGGATCAGGAGCGAGATGTTGTGTGCAGTGCACACTACGGTCATGAACAGCATCATCGATCGCTGCCTCGCATGTTACTGATGTATAATAGAGGGACTTCTCCATCGTGGCGTGTCCCTGCAGTCCAGGCCTGGATTAGAAACCAGATTACTCTGTCACACTGAAGACCAGCTCTCTGATCAGTGGTTTATTACACTAATTGATCACCATCAGTCCACACATCCCAGGCGTATAATGGCTGTCTCGAGTCACACTGGACTCCGTGCCTGTTCGCGAGGACTTTATTGATGTTGACCTAAATGTAGATGCTGTGACAGAATCACCCTAGGAGCTAAAAATGCTCTGATATGTAGGCAAGGCGGATCTTAAACATACTATTCCCCAAAGTTCTGCATCAGAATGCAGGGTTTAAAATGCTGCATTGGTAGTGAGAGTTAAGCAAAATTCAGAATTGACAAAATGTATGTAAATAGAATTGGATATTTCTTGTTCTAATTAAAAATAGAATTTAAGAGTTATATGAATATCTACATTTCTTTTATAATACATACCTAAATATTAAAATATATATGTATTTTGTATTTTATTATAAATATTATAATTAATATTTATATATTATTAATATTTTTAATCTATCCAATCATCTATATAAATTTTATTCTAATGACCTTTTATTTTTTATGTTTTATTCTTAATAAATACATTTTAAATACATACATTGTAAACAATGAATTATTTTAATAATAGTGTAAACTATATATTTTAAATATTATAATTAAATAATTAATAAGAGGCAGACAGAGAAAACACTTACAGTATCTGAATATAATAATTACATAAAATTAAATAACTGTTATAAATATTGATTAAAATATTTAAATAAAACTACTTTATTGTAATATCTTCATTAATAATTTCTAATCATTTTACAAATTATTTTGTCTGTGTCAGTCTGCCTGCCTGTTTTTTTTATAAGGGCTAAAAGGCTTTTACAGTTTCAAAACAAAACAAAACACCTTTCACACAAGGCTTTAAGCCAATATTCAAAGTTCTGTCTTGCCAAACGTTGCTTTTCAGAGTAAAAAATTTGAGTAAAAAACTTTTTCTGCCTCTTTAACTAAAATTCGGAAACTGAATTCTAATGGAATTTGAAGAATTCTCAATTCAATTCTGAAGAGTGCTCAACCTGGTGCTAGCAATGGCCTGTTCAAAGCCAAGTCTGTATAATAAAAGCAGCTCTGTGCTAATTTAGGGCTTTAGCTATTTGTTTCATATTGATCTCTGTCTGCTTTTGCGTTTTGTATATTAACACTCTAATCATAAATCACATGATATAAATAATGCGCTCCACCGCTTGCAGATGCAAGCCTTTGTCTCCGCAGAGCACAAAACCAAAGGTCAAATGATTAGCTTTGCATGCATGCATGCCTTTAATGATTTGAATAAACCTTTGTGTCCGCATGTGCATCCTCAGCAGAAGCAGCAATGAAACAGAGAAAAGAAGGACTAAATTAATGACTGCTCCTCTGTTTGCTAGCCTGCGTGTGCCAGGCAGATGACTCAGCAAAAATGGGCTCTACCCATGCGAGCGCGCCGTAGAACCAGCTGCAGTTCATGCACAATACGCCAAGGATGTGCTAACAGGATCTATTAAAAAACAAACCCCCAAGGCAGGGGGCATCGATTTTCGAAGGTAGGGAAAATATGGCATCTTTACGCTAAAATGTTGTTGACAAGGATGTGAAAGCGTGTTACACACTCGATTTTCACTAGTTGCTGTTCTAGCTCGCCACTCAAATGTCTTCGAATGCATCGCTCGCTTTATACTCGACTGTGAAATGCTCATTCGGATTTATCAATACGCCGTACACATGGTCATCAAGGCCTCAGTCAAACAATTCTCCACGCTACTTCAGGTGGGTTTCTAAATGATTAATACGCAGCCTTCTAAGGAGCACGTTACTTCATAGACCCTCTCTTCATGCTCTGACTGCATTGTGAATAATTTGTTCTTCTAAAGTGCATTCCCAAGGTCTCACTTTAGGAAACTCCAGCCATTTATTTTGATTTGATCTCGAGCTTATGAGTAATTATGAAGTGCCATAGGGCACATTCTGCCTAGTCAGCAGAACCGAAAGCAAACATTAATTTACCATGCTTAGAGTCAAAGCATTACGAAGACGAAGTCGAGTCTACGACTGCCCCAGAAGGGAGGGGAAGGAGCGGAGATCATGTTAAACCAGTGACATTTGCAGAATGCAAATGCGCTGTGACCGGCGCCTGCAAAGTCTGCCGCCAAAACGTGGTGGAGAAATTATTTTGAGTGAGCACAAAAAAAGCAGAAAAGTTACTTTTCTCTCTTTGAGCAACTTTCCGAGCGCAGTTCAAGAGGAGAAGAAATCTCTCCAGGACACGGAAACAAGAAAAGAGCCTGCCAATGGACAATCCGGTGGGAAAACGGGATGTGTTGATCCGTGGGGAGCCTAAATACAGCGACGCTAAAGCCTGTGAAGGATTTAAATAATGCTACAGCGGTCCAGCGGAGACATATATAGTATAGAAACATGTGCGACTGTCCAGAGAAGCTACTGCTGTCAAAATGCCTCTAGGGTACAAACAATAAATAGACGAATAGGACTAGATGGGGCAATTAAACATTTTACAATTCGCTTCAAGTGGTCAACTTGATCACAGGAGCCTGAGGGGGCCACAAACGCACACTCAAAGGATTATGGGTTTCTTTAAGAGACTGCGAAGGACGCCGAAAGCACCGTGGCTGCAGTATTGGCCAAGCCGTACTGTATTGGCTGACCTCTTACGAGAAAACGATGCGTTCTGCTGCAATGCTCTGTTTATTGAAATCATCTATGTTAAAATCACAGCCATCCAGCGCATTAGCAGTGAAATTAATTGAAATAAGACAATTCAGCACATGCTGCTCAGTGGGCCCTCCTATCTCTGCACTCGATTGCTTTCATTTGCAGCCCTCTCGCTGGAGATAATGATCACATTTAGCCGCAGTGCCCCTAATAAGATGACAACCGTGGCCACTGCGTGCTTGCACTGATGCTAAAAAGCAGGCCACAAAGTCATCTTTGGACACAAATTACTTAACGTGCATTAATGAGGGGCTAAAAGTTTTGGTGATGTATTGCTTTCAAATCAATGATAAAGCAATGAGGTCTTGGTTTTGATTCAGTTTGGATACTGGGATGGGTTAACCACATCCACCTTTGAGATGCAAGCCAAAAATTACCCCTTTTCTCTGGAGTCTCAGAATTTGGGTTGTAGGGCACAGAAGAATGAGTAAAATCTATGTGTAACCTACAATGAGTAATTACTGAATAGGCTGATAATTTTTCAGAGGTGTGTGTGTGTGGGAGGTTAATTGCCTGAGGGAGAGCTGAGCGAGGTTCTGGGCAGCTCTAGGAGATGAGGGTCAGTAAGACATGTGGATGGGGAGAGAGGTCATGGGGTAGGCTGGGAAACTCCTCTGCTGGTTACTAATTACTGAAGGGGTCAAGACCAGGTGTGTATGCACACACACGCATGCACAAACACATACACCTCACATACTACTGTACATACATACAATGGCAAAATAACAAATCCCTCACTCACTCATTGTCAGGTTGCTTCTACTGTTACCTGTTCAGATGTGTTTCTTAAGCTTTGTGGACTCATAGAAAATAAACTCTAAAATCGTTTTCACACTCTCATAATGAGTCTTATTTATTTAAGTGGTCTACTAAAAGTGGACATGCATGCATCTAGTTTTTATTTATTCATTTTTTTCCCCTGAAAGTTATAAAACTTTCCACTATTTTTTTAATTATGATGGAAATGATAGTGGTGAGAATTACATTTAAAAACATTTCATGAATAAAACTCTTGCCTCACTGAAGTTAATTCAAATGCTATAATTGTTTGTATGACATTTATTTGAATGAATGAATGAATGAATGAATAAAATATGTGTGTATATTAAATAAATATGTATTATTTATAGTATTATATCAAACAGATATATCTAAGATTCAAAGTCTGGGTCTGGGGTAGCTTAAAAATAGATAAATACAAGACATCTGAAAATTAGTAAATAAATAAACCTTCTGCAAACATCACACACCCACATATATATATAACTTACATATCCCTTATATTTGTATATTTCTTCTCAAGGATGCTGTTAGCTAACATTGTTGTGTCCTTAGTAAACAAGTACATAAACCTTTGAAAATAAAATGAGCATTGAGTCATGTGTTGGCTGTGATTAAAGTGATACCTCAACTATTATATATTTAGCATTTTGAGAAATTCTCACAATAAATACTGCACTAGTTTATTTTACTCTTTGTTTAGATCATAATTTATATACACTGTATGTACGTACAGTTTGTATGCATGTATATTTAATAAATATATATTATTTACATTACATCATACAGGTATATCTAAGATTCAACGTCTGGTTCTGGGGTAGCTTAAAAAAGATAAATACAAGACATCTGAAAAGTAATAAATAAATATAAATATAGTTCTAATGCGATCTGTATATAATAAATGTATGTGTTAAAAAACGTTTCTATAGATATCTGAAAGCATGTCCACTTGGAACAAAAAGTCTAAATTAATGCTGAATAAAATGGCATTAATCAAAATCTTCTCTTCGCCAGCACTTGGTAAACATACAGTCGCCCTGTGACGGTGAAAACGGTTGTTTGTTTTCCTTCTGTTTTCCCCTCCTTTCTTTTCCCTTTTCCCACTACTTCTCCGAACACAGTGGGAGTCGTGCCTAATGAGCCACCACCCAGCATCTCCTCCTCTCCGCACCAGCCATGCAACCCATAATCTGTGACTTAACCTGCCCACTGAGCTGCACTGCTGGCAGGAGAAATTACAGCCCTGCGGTTTACCCAGACTGCACTGTACCCCTCTCACAACATTTAATTAATCCACTGGGGAGCCAGATCTTGCTAAATATAATCCCACCGTCAAACCCCGCCGTTCCCACTACCCTTCTGACGTGCCACCCAATAGACACGCGTCAATGAGGGCGCAATTAGATATGTATAAATATTGTTATTAACAAGATGACTGCTCGAGGTTGCACCGAAGAGAGTGAAAGATGAAGGAGATGAAAGGTACTTAAAAGAGGCGAGATGGGACATGATGTGCTTTTCCGAGCTCCTGCCTGTATCATTCCCTAAACTGTCTCCCCAGTACCGCCACAGGAGCTGGATGAGTTCTTTTGTCAGGAGGGGCTTTAGTCACACAATGTTCTGTGATTTATCCATGATGGAAAACTCCGAAGAAATAAATAGAGTCCTCTCTTGGTGAAGACAAAAAGAGGACATTCTCACTCAATGGCCATTTCGGAGCCCAGGTGTCAGAGCTAAAACACTTCCAGCCTGATCAATGTATCGCCAACCCAGAAACATCCCGAATGCCACCCGTGCCATTCAAACACCTGCGATAACTCAAACCTGCCTCGCTTTCGGATGCCCCACCTCCATCTGCCGAGTTCCGCTGTGGGGTTATACTCGTTTCCACTAAAAGCACTTTGGGGCAAATGTTCAATCAGAACCAAGATGATCTTAGCTGGAGAGGCAACAGGAAACAACGAATAAATAAAGGGCCTGCAGTAAAACCGTGAGCAGTGGAAGTGGACCCTGAAAGGATCAATCCTGGTAATTGCTGTGGTAGAAAATGAATCAGGCAGGAGGGGAGAGAAAGAGGGAGAGGGAGAGAGAGATGTGGCCATATAAACACAGAGTGGTAAACAAGTGCAAGAGGAGCTGTGGGAGCACGCTACGGCATGGTTACACACAAACAGACATGACCTGCAGCCTGAAAACATGCTGCACAGCCTCCGAAAAAACAAACAGCAGGTGATCTACAAACCAGCTGCATTACAAGTAACTTTTATGCTTTGCTTATTCAGATAGAATCTAGAAGGCTTCCTATATAGATATAGGAAGTCAAAACAGAGAATTTCTGCACTTTTACCATTTGAAAAGTGCTGAAGAGGAAAGAAATGTGCATGTGAGGACGTGGGATTATGAGGCAATCTCTCGGCTCGGGTGTCAGCTCTCATTTGGAGCGGAAGTAGATGGTTGCTCCTGCTGCAGCACTTAGCATCACCTCCAAAAGCCCTGAGGCTACAGCAGACAGCCTTCTTCTATAAGTGCAGTGAAAGAATGTATTTAGCTGTAGACAGGTAGGCGGGAAAAAGGGGTGGGAGGTGGATAGGCACACGGCTTGGGTTTCAAGCCCAACAATAACCGGAGGATGATCGTGTCATGTGAGCATAATGAAATGGTCACTGAGATGATGATGATGATGATGATAGCAGTCAAAGCCCCTCAGATTTAGCTGATAATCATAAAATGTCTATGAACGTAATTTTGTTCATGCACGGCAATTTCTTTTATCCAATATATAGTGTTATAGGAATTGTGGGTAAATAGTCCATACGACATTGAACAAAATTTTCCAATGAATTGCAATTTCGGCATTACTTTTACAAACAATTTACTGGGCCTTAAAGAAATAGTTTAACCCAAAAAGAGAATTATGTCATCATTTACTCGCTCATGTTATTCTAAACCTGTATGAATTTCTTTCTTCTGAAAAGAAGAGATATCTGAAAGAATTCTAGTTACTAAACATTTTTGGTTACCATTGAGTTTTATTGTAGAGGGGAAAAAGACTCTTCAGCAGAAAAATCTCTTCAAAATCAAAACATATTCCTTAATTTTGCCCAGAAGAAAGAAAGTCATACATGTTTGGAAAAACACAAAGGTAAGTAAGTGATGACACAACATTTTTTGGGGGGTTGGGGTAAAATCTTCTCTTAAATAATGTTTCGGTAATATAGCTAAACTTCCAACAATACTGCAGTCTGACTTAAACTTAAATGCTATTTATTTTTTAACCAAATCTTAGTTAAATTACATTGGACAGCTCTTAGGAACCTCATAGACATAGTTAAAGCTTCAAGGTCAACAGCATATGCAAATAAATATTTCATATTTTGCAATTCCATCTAAAAATGTAGACCTCTACTTTCTTTTTTAATGATGCAACATGAAATCAATTCTGATCAAAAAATATCCCATGGCATTTTTTTTTTATTCAAATGCTAGCCAACAGCAAGCCATCAAAACATTATTCTAACACCTCAAACTTAAAAAACAAATACTGTGCAATAAAATAAATGATCGCAAAACAGCTACCAGGGTGCAAACTTAATTTTCCAATGAAAGAAGGTCTGTCTGGTATATTTTAATTTTAATGCACTTTTATAATAGAAACAAGGTCATCTACATTTACTCTCCTCACACTTACCATAGAAATCAACTCCAAGTCAAACATCTCAAGAAGCGTGCACTTGTCAAAGATGGACAGTGCCTTTTCAAACAACAGAAAAGGCTCATAATATCAGTATGCCACCCACTAAAAGCATGAGTGTCGTTAAATCAATAATTCATTTACTTTAATGAGATAAGTACTTTGGAAACTAATTGCATGCTGCCCCATTTAGTCAAGCCATTCAGGGGCCTTAATGCAAAACACATCTGCCTTACATGGCTGCAGGACACACCAGGTTTAGATGGTTGCATCTTTGTCCAAAGTTGTGACGCCATGTCACATTTTCAGATCAACACTGCATTAGTTAAATCTCACATATCTCTGGTCACTACTTACACCACTACCTGTATATGATTCAACGGCGTCTCCAAAAGAAAACCTTTGAATTTTGAGTAAATGTGTTGATGTGTAATATCTATGCAAATTTGGAGGTAGCCGCAACAGAAGAGGTCTTGATGTGAAGATTTATTTCACAGATGACCTCCTTTTTTAACATGGGGTCACTGTATAACTATATATAGAAGAATGCAATTTGAGGTACACTGGATTATAATGTTTTCTGTGAGAAATACTTGGCTTGAGAAAAAAAACTTTTAAATTGTTGAAACTTTTAAACAGGCATACAGTATATGTTTGTTACAAAAATTGCTGTAAAAGGATTTAATTGCATCTAAAGTGAATTACTAATGATCGAACACTACAATTGTGTTTCACCTGGTTGAGCTCTCAGATAGTTAGACATCTAATTAAACTGTCCAATCACATCCAGTAGGTTTTTAGCTGAAGGTACAAGTGATCATCCTGGCCGGAAGGACCAAACAATATTCAGTGGAGGCATTATTGCCTAGAAATAATGCATGAATGTGATGCACACTGATTTAAAGTGCCACCAGTATGCCATGCACTGGACAAAACTGCCAATTAAGTTTTCCAGCAGGCCCACAATTATTTATCAGTGTTGAATTAGTCTGGCGTTTGTGTATTTAAAAAGGGGACATGTCAAATCAGAGCACTGATTATCTGTTTCATTTTGTGTTGATCTTATTTAATCATCTAATTCTTTAATGGAAAACAGAACTAGTCACGGGTGCTACATCAGGCTTTTTGTTTTCTTAAACTGTTGTGGAGCCTAAAAGGCAAATGTAAATTAGCACAGCTTAATGCAGTTAAGCACTTTTCAAATTATACATTATATTATGAAATTCAAAAGAGCAGAACATCCTTCCAGCAAAGTTTCAACAGTTCTGTACTGGATTTCTTTGAGTGAAGTTTTGCGACATTAGTTCCATTTTAATGTAACAATTTATAAAAAAGTGTCATTATGAAAGTTTTATTTCATTATATAATGCTCAATACAATGCTTTTAATCTGTTAAGCATTACAGCCAAATATATTAGTGTATGTTATAGAGACAATTTTAGAGGAGACCTGGGCTAGTTGTCACATATAATAGTTGAGTTTATCTTAGCAAATCTAAGGTTTTGAGCTAAAAGTTCAACTACATAAATGTGCAAATTGGGGCAAACTGTCCTAAAGGGAATGTACAGTTTATTAACACAGACTCAAAAGAATACTTTTATTTGGAAATATAAAAATCATCAACATAATGGCATTTACAACAATATAATGAAATATTTGTGCCCAGTTTCAGTAATAATGAAACATTAAGCAAAAAAAGATTAAAAAAATATATAAAACACGTGACAATTTGCATTTTGACAACTACTGTATATACATATATAGTGTCCCCTTTATAGTATTATATTAGTTTATATTATGTATAATATTGTATATTACAGCCAATAAAATTACTATAAATTGTTACCAGAAGTTATATATGTATTAACTACAGCAGGACCAAACTAGAAAGCAAACCAAAAGGTCATATTACGCAGTTACATTTTGTTAAAGTGTGCATATGTATTTGTGGCGGCTCATGCATTCCTGAGGGTCACTGCGGGGATTCCTGTACTTGATCTCATACCTGTTGAGCTAACACATTTTTTGAACAGGAAAGGATTTCATTACATTAGCATGCTGTGCTCTGACTAAATTTGTAAGTTTAATCAGCTTCAATTAAATTACAAGCCAAACATAGAAAGTGAGGAGCGCAGCAAACGTGTCCGTTGCCGTCTGCTTCCATCAGTGAAATCAAGGGTGTTTTTAAGCAGGTCTTATTTTTTTAACCTGCACACATGTATTAAACCACGTAGGTATGCATGAATAATACATGCACTCACATGGACGTGCACTTGCACATTCATATACCCATGAGCATTGGAAAAACCTATGCGGATTTATCATCGTTTGCATGTATAGGGGAGATGCATAAAAAAGCTGCATGCTGCCCTGATCAAGCCATTTATCGATTTCCCGCAAACAAAAGATATTGTGAGGCCATGAATATGTAACACTAACAAACATATGCATACACATGTAATCAGAGAGAAATATCATTACTGATTACATCTGACTGTGCACAACCTTGAATTTCACTCTGTTTTTTAATGCAAAAGAGACATTTTACAACCTCTCACCAGGGAGCGAAGTGTGCTATAAACGTCTGCTGTCTCCCAGAAACCTCCACCAACATAAGCTGGAAACTCATAACTCCAGACATCTCCTGGGAGATGTTATTTTGGTATTACATGCCCGAGAGACAGTTGTAATATAATGATAGCATGTTATGAATGGCCTCTTAATAACATATCATGGTTAAAGAGATGAATGAAAATTTACATTTAATCAGATGTGTACATACACACAAAAAAAAGTCAATAGAAAGGTTTTTAGGATTTTTTTTCTTCTTTTCTTCAAAGCTGTCTGCATGGATGTATGCCAAAGTAAGTATTTTGCCACTTAAAACATATTTAAACATGCATTTAAATGTTTGGGTGTTATTATGATTATTATTTTTAAATAAATTACACTTTCATGCATTTAAATTGACAAAAAGTGACAGCAAAACATTTAGAATGTTCCAAAAGACTTCCGTTTTAAATAACTGCTAATAATATATATTCATGAAAAAAAAACATGAAAAACAAATATCACGGTTCCTGCAAAAATATTAAGCAGCACAACTGTTTTGATAATAATAAGAAAAGTTTCTTGAGCATTAAAGCAGCATATTAGAATGATTTCTGAAGGACCATGTGACAAAACAGAAGTAATGGCTGCTGTAAATTTAATTTAGCTTTGCCATCACAATAATAAAATACATTTAAAAAATGAAAAATGAAATAGAAAATAGTTAAATTCTCACAACATTTCAAAATATTACAGTTTTTGCCGATAAAATAAATGAAAAAAAAAATATTGGTAATGTTTATATGCAAAATAATAATAATAATACACAAAAACATTTTAAAATAAAGCTTATATTCAAGGCCAAGGCAAGTGTTGAATTGTTAGGGATTATAATACCTAGTCCTATCAAGCACAGTTTTTTATTTTTTATTTTTGCAGAAGCTAATCTTTGGGACCCACTGTATATGTAAGTGCTTTGCAATAATCTTTTTTTTAGTTTTGATGCAGCCAAACTTTTCTGAATCATCAATTTGATCTTATTGTAACTTTTTCCAAAACAAACAATAACAACTATTATATGAACTTGGTGTTTAGAATCAATAAAATCCAACAACATGAAACCAAACAGATAAATGCATCAATGGTTGAGAATCTAATCAGGGGTTTGACAAAGTCGCATGTAATCCATTCCCAGATCTGTCTGTGCATCAGTCCAACAGTCATTTATCAGCGAATAAGACGCTCAGAGATGAATCAATTGCCAACGATATGAGTGATCCACATTTTCAAAACCTAATGCATCTCTTCATAGATTTGCCGATTTACAAAAATCTCCTCCATCAAAGCCGGGGTGGAGATGTCAGCGGAAAAGGTGGGCTGTTCGGGACCCCTGGACAGTGAGTGATGCATAACATCTCCTCTGCAACGAGAGAGACACTGAGCGACGGGTTGATAAAGAGGGCCGTTGTTGTCTAGATCAGCATATATATGCGCTCAAGTTTGTTATGCGTGTGTGCACGCACATCCGCGCGCTTACACGAATTTATGTACGCTCCCCTCGCCGCTCGATAGAGATCAGCAGTTGAGACCGTCTCCACCCGACCTCACCCCTCCGAACCCCCCCGCCCCTCGCACACGTGCTCCGGAGAGGAATGATTTAAAGGTGCTGAGATTTGTGGGTTCAACCCACGGCCAGACGAGCTGACACCACCATAAATCATAGCGGGTGGCCTGCCGCACACAGCCCACCTGCGAGCCGCCCCCCGGCCAGCCTGGCCTGAAACGCTGACGCCATACTACCTGCCCCTTGCTGGACACACGCATCTTGAACAGCCCTCATTAACTCCTGAGCCTCAGCTAAACCTCGAAAAACACACACGCAGATATAAACACCCACACAAACAGGCCGTCGTTCCAGTCCAGTTGATTAGGAAACAGCAAACCTCACCAGACAAGCACTTGTTCTAATCCCAAGAGGGGATTCCTGTGATGTGGCAACCCAACATGTTGTGCCCTGCAGCCAAACAAACTGCTTCTAATGCGCTGGTAAATATGGAATTGTTTCTTTCTTATTTTTTAATGCACTTTTTTTTGCGCAATACACCTCCTTGGCTTATAAACACATCAACAAAACATTCGTTTAGAAGTTGCCTCCACTGTTTTAGATGTAAATGAGATTAAAGCTGCAGCTCCCAAAAGGGGTGACTTTGTTTAGTCAGCGTCTCTATAAAACAACGTATTACCTTATCTAAAAGATGCTGATGAGTACAATTTTTATGCTATTCTAGAAAAAAATTAGCACTGAAACTAAACTGGTTAGATTTAATGTAACTAGTTATGACTGCACAAGTTTGTGCCTAACTTTCTCTAGAACTTTCTTCTCACTGATCTTTTACCAAAGAGAAACAAAATGCTAAATAAAAAAAGAAAGAAATGCGACAAGTTCCACAGCATCTCCATAATGTATTACCTTATCTAAAAGATGCTGATGATTAAAATAAATAAATAAATAAAACTAACCTAGTCAGATTTAATCAACCCAGGCTCATTTGAAATACGTGCCTCTAAATACATTTCTGCAGCACCGTTATTACGTACCTTACTGCACGTTTCGCGGGAGTTTCAAAGTGAAATGTCCAGTGAGTGGCACTGAAACGCAAGTTCGTTTTATATATACGTAACCCTGGCATGTTTTTGTTATGTGGCTATAGGCACATATTGGTGTGGTTGTATTACGTTGCTTCAGGTACGTATTGTGGTGGTTCATAATTAAAATATCCGAGCAATGTCACTAAAAGTTCATGCTCTATCGTGTTGGAAATATCCTCTAGAACCAAACCCAAACCTAAATCTACCCGATAGTGATAGTAACAAATGTAAAAAAAAGTAATATAAAAATGCATTTGTAAATGCAGCCATGCTGTTTTAACTTCCTTATGCTGATTTGAGCTGTGGACCTGCAAATCATACTTGTGGGAGTTTTACTGCCTCTAGCGTTCATTTCAACTGGAAACTGCAGCAATTCGTATAAGTATGTTTTTTGAGTTTTGCAGAAATGTAGGTGGAGGCACCTATTTCCGATGAGCCTTTGTTGGATTTAATATAACATCTCACTGCAGAAGAATTTTCGAATTGAAAAGCAAAATAAAAAGGACGTTGGAATTTGAATAGAAATTACAGGAAGAAGAATTCAATGAACAGCAATTCAAAGAAATTCAACACAGGTAATGCATTGTGGGAAGTGAAGTGTTCCTCTCTCTTGGTTGGCAAAAGTTAATTTATTATATAAATTAAATAGAGTATAAAACTATTAAATATATTTTTATATATTTTTTTATATATATTATATAAACTAAAAACTAATTTCTACAGTATTTACAGCATTTCCTCCAAACTTACATCCATCCATTTTTCTTACTTCAAAGCTTTTCACCTTTCTCCAAACAATTCCAACTTTTTGACTTTATCAAGCCAACATAAAAATTTTGTCCATCCATCCATACTTCTAATCAACTTAAAAGTTTTCATCTTTTTCCAAAAATTTCAAACAGGACTTTGTCAAGCTATCATTCAAATTTTGTCTTGACAAACTTTAATTGTTTAATTTTAATTTAAATTTTTTAATTGTTACATTACATGGAAACGAACCTGGTTAGATTGAATCTAACTAGATATCACCACACAAGTTTGTGCTTAACTTTCTCTAGAACTTTCTTCTGACTGACCTTTTACCAAGGAGAAACGAATGCAAAAAGAAAAAAAAAAAGAAACGAAAAATGCCACAAGTGCCACAACTGTCAACCTTGTGACTTTTAATCGGGCCAGGACTGTCATCGTGGCCCGCCCTCCACGGGGTCTGATCTGGCCTCACCTGGTCTGGGACCAGGGGCCAACAAGGGACACGTTCTTAATTAAAACTGTATGGCTTCAGGGGCCTGAACTGTCAATCAGAGAGCGTACTGTTACCTTTAGAGATGAGAGCTTGGGCCATGCTGTAAGCACAGGGGAGGAGGAAAAGCCAGGACGGGTACCCGAAGAACCGAAGACAGAATGACCGCTGCTGATAAAAATAAATGATCAGTGCTGCACAGATACGAATCATCCTCCTGTAATCTGTGCACTTACCTCTACTTTGTCCTTGGACCACAAAGCCATAATTAAATATTAGTAAAACGTTATGATGTTCTTCTTTATTAGACGTTCCCCGCTAGTCCTCGGTGCCTGAGGGGGATCGAGACAAACTGCCTATCAACCCTGCAAAATAATGACGGACTCATCATACCACACTAGTAGAAGGATCGTCACTATTAAAGTGAATTATTTGTTCATTCATCTCATTATATGGCTCTATTCAAATCATTCAGCACCGTGCAGTGTGTGCGATTGTTAGTAATGAGATCCATCTATGCTGAACGATAAGATCCGATTCCTCCGTCGTGATAAAAGACACCTCTGTGTACCCACACTCGGACTGATGAAAGTGCACACAAGGCTTTGGTGTGTAATATGATCTCTGATCACCTGTACCGTGTTTGAGGTTGATGGCACTTAGACAAACCTCACATCAGAGGAGCTGTAAACCAGTGACTGATTGATTCCAGAGGTGAAACAGATGCTCTTATTGATGAGCTATTTAACTGGACTGAATGTGGAAGAGAGGGTCTCAAATGTGTTGAATGAACCTTGGGGAGCGAGTTGCACTAGACACCTGGGATGCAGCGAGACACAAACATCCTTAACGATGCTCCTATCCGTTGGCACGCGGCTCACACCTGTGCAAACAGCAATGCAAATTGCTTACATGGGGACAAAATCAATTCCTTCAGGATTTTCACCATTGTGCTGCAGGGAGTATAATGAAAACTGTGATGTAAAGGAATATGTAATGGAAAAGAAACTTGCTACAAAGAAACTACGTACCTTATACACATCTCATTTTACCAGAGTTGTGCAAAACATCACAATCAAAGAATCGGTACCCAAAATAAAAAGTCAGTTTCAATTGGAAAGGAATTCAAACTCTAGAAGAAACTGAAATGGAATTTGAATTGATCTATCTATTTAATTTGATCTAACTATCATCTATTCATCTTCCCCTAGAAAGTTATATATATATATATAAAACATAGTACTGTATATAAAATAATTATACTGTACATAATGTATATTTCCTACATTATACAGTATATAATTTTCTACTGCTTATCTCAACAAAATACCTAAATAAAAAAAGAGAGGGAAATTTTGTGGCATAATTTAGGGAAACAAAAAAAAAACATTAAAATCGGCATTAAAAATCTAAAATTTCTAAATTTACCACTGCATTTACTGTGTATGATGTGTATACGTAAAATATACATATGCATATGTCAAGTGCTGAATTCAATGACCAATTAGGAATTTTTAAGTTAGTCAGTGACGCATCCACTCATTACTGCTCAAAATTTTTGTTCACTACATACTCACGAATCCTTTCATTATAACTAAAAATGTTTAAATGTGAATACGAGATTCACTGCGAAGTGTAGACAACTTCATTGATCATAATGGGTGTTTCCACAAACGTGCAGAGCTCAGTCAGTGAACTCAGACTGAAGGGACTGACGGCTTCAGTGATTATAAACAGAGCACTCTTTGTTCGCCTTTTGCTTTTAACTCATTCACAATTTTAATAAATTATTTATTTCTTATGCTACCAGCTACACAATGCAGTTTCTGGACTGACAACTGTAATTAAATGCAGGATTGGAATCCGAAACACGATGATTGACAGTGACAACCATGGTAGTATCAGAAAAAAATCTGATACTATATGTAAGAGCAGATCTGTGCATTAAAGAGCAGGTCATATGGTATTTTAAAGTGTCCTAATATTGTGTTGGAGTCCCCTACAACAGGTTTAAATGCATCTAATGTCAGAAAACATTGTAATTTTCTCAGAATATACATTTAATATTAGAGTCATTTGCCAATGATTTCTAAATGATTCGTTCCAAGTAGGTTCGGAGCAAACCCCTCTCTTCCATAAGCCTACTCTGCTCTGATTCGTCAGCTGGCCAAGCCTGTTGTGATTGGCACAGAGAGGAGTTCTTGAGCAAGTTGACAAAGCAACTTTACATAAAACAATAATATAATGCTCCAATCCGTTCTTAAAATAATGACATAAAATACAAAAACACTTATGCAAGCGAATCGTGCCCACAGCTAAAGTTTAGCTGCTAAACTGTGAACACTTAAAACAATAATGGTGGATACATTAGCCGAGTGCTAACGTGACTAACTGATGAAACAATACAGTTTGTAAACCAAAATGTGTCTACTGTAATGTTTGAAGAACGACAGACAAAAGACGCTCCGTCTTAACTTTTAATCAGAGCGCAGAACAGCTGTATCACAGGAGCACCAGCCTAACTAACTCGCTCGTCTAGTGCTCCCTGGGTGCCGCAGCATAAATGGCTGCCCACTGCTCTGGGTGTGTGTTCACGGTTTGTGTGTGTTCACTGCTGTGTGTGTGCACTTTGGATGGGTAAATGCAGAGCACTAATTCCGAGTATGGGTCACCATACTTGGCCACATGTCACATGTCACGTCACTTTTCATCCATCTATCTTTCTAATCAACTTCAAATCTTTTCAGCTTTTTCGAACAATTTCAAACTTTTCAAACCAATTTTCAAATATTGTCTGGACAAATGTTGCTAAATTTCAAGACATTTTAAAATTCATTCAAATTCAAATCGCAATCACTCCATCCTGTTTGCTACCTAAATTTAAATTCAATTCAAATTGAGGAACTTAAAAAGAATTTAAAAAGCATCCAACCCAAGTTGTAGAATGCAAAGCTCAAAGAACCGCCGAGCTCACTTGCAAAAAGATGGTTCCTCATATGGATCTTCACCTATTTTGATCTAAATTAACTTACAGAACCACTCAAGGCAGCGAATTTTACGATCAGTGCCAAAGGGCAGCAATATAATGCATATATATGACCGTGCACACATATGTACAATCTGGCTTTTCTCATTTCTTCTTGTTATTGCCAGCACAGGAGAAGGCCTCTGGGGTAACATATTACATAAAGAAGAAGAGGGAAGTTTTCACTTCACCTCAACTTTGGGCAGCTGTTCCGTTCTTCCGTTGCAGCAAAATAAACAGCAATTTCACAATGATTATAAAGTCTGTGTGCTACACTACATTCTTCATTATTAAACGAAGTCATTAGAACAACGTCAGTCTACATTAATCGAAATAGTTGGTTCACAGCGAATTATCAGTCAACAGGATTGTCTATTTAAAGGGCAGGACCCTTTAATCATCATTTTATGTCCAATAGACTCACCAGAGTTGCAATGGTCCTGATGGCCTGCGCTAGAACAGATTCCTGTCCTATACGGCAGATATATTCTCCTCCCTCTCCGACAGCAAACATCCATGCGGCCATAAAATCAGACATGCACACTATAGCAACTTCCCATGTGGCCTGTGCAAGCACAGCACTGTTTTGATTAAGATGTGTGGGAACGCATGTTGTTATGCTAGCTACACCTGCAGACAAACTGTACATGCTGGATGGAGCTTTGTAGTGGCTGATACTCTGTCATGACTTATTTCTAGTCCCTCTACAGGGTCTGTGAATGGCAGAGGTATGCAGTATCCAGAAAAGAGTGTCTGCATGGCTTAGGATGTTCACACTGTACATCTATTTTGTTTGTTTGAACTCGCACACTTTAGTTTTGCAAGTGATAAAATCAGATCAGTTTGTTGAGAAGACATTGTGAATATTCAGTACATCTACAGCTACAAAAGACAAAACACAGAAAGTAGCTGTCAATGTGAAAAGACTGTAAACTGTTAATTTTGCCTCTGCTCTTGTCTATCCTGACAGGCAAGGTGAATTGTTTTTTTCCCTACATTAGAGTTCCACTACAGTAAGACAGTAATATTGTGCTTTACCTGGAAACCTAAAGCTGCACTAGGTATACATCCCATATTAGCACAAAAGCTTGATATTTTGAGCACTCAATTGAAAATGTACACATAAAGTATCAATCGTACTTACAGGTTGTGCTTCGGAGAGCTTGTTAGTCCAAATAAAGAAGATAGAAGAAGCCAACGAAGATAAAAGTCAAGATTAGAGAAGCAGTCCTCGGTAAAATGACATGCACGAAACAAAAGGTTCGAATTGCATTTCTGTGGTATCCTTGAACACAGCATCTTCTCAACATGATGTAAACACACTAACTAGCGGAAGTGTTTGTGGGCAGGTCAGAGTCGCGGGGATTATGCAAATGTGTTACCCAGTGACGTATACCGGTAACAGGCAAAAGATTTGAAAATATGACGACTCGTTAAGGCGATTCAGAATCGACTCTCTCTTTTGAGAGACAATATCTTTATTTATCATGCACTTTTTTGATTAACAACTTTGCAGATTGTTTTCATTTAAGGATAGTTACGTTATAAACTGCAAAAGAGATATTTTTCAAAAACCCATATGACCTGCTCTTTAAGGTATGGTTCATACAGAATGCGTTTTTTCATTCCACTACACTACTTTTCCATTGTTCTCCTACATTTTATTACGTAACTATAATTTTAAATATTCTTCTTTGTTTTCATTTTGTAAAAAGCAGAATGTAGCCACTATGTCTAGATGTTTTTTTTATTTTGCAGTAAAAATTGTTTGTTTTTTGTAATAATAGTTGTTCTATCCAGATCATCTTTTTCAAGGAGGGAATATATATATATATATATATATATATATATATATATATCATCAACATGTGGAAAACTATCAAGAAGAAATGTTTTGCTGTATCGCCTAGCCCTACAACATTCAATATGAATACGGTTTGGATCCCATTTGTAAAAGTCTGTCTGTACACAATCTTAGCGTTACATACCTGATTACATTTTCCATGCACTGGATGCTTCTAAATGTAAAAAACTCCATTGATACACTATATCAATGCTGCAGGCTACACGAGAGCGGTCGCTATTTCCATTCTCTTTCTCAACCTCTCTCTATAGTGTGATTTACTCCAGGTGTCTGAGGGGGGTCTGGAGGAAGCCTCCTTATGAAAGAGGATGACTGTCTTAAGAGTTGTGATGATGAATGTTGCACTGACGACGTGGAGGCACGTGAGACAGGAGTGCCGGTTGTTTATGGACGAGGCTGAGGCGCCATGGCAGCCATTGTAAATCCTCTAGCCGCTCACCTTAGGAGGGGAGAGAGAAAAGTGGGAAAGAGGAGAAGAATAGACCACTACTCTTTCTCCGAGCCGTGCAAGATGCCAGCGTCTTATTGGATAGTGGCTAATATAAATTACTTTATGGCTTCTACTTCTAAAAGGTAAGAGAGCAGTGCATGATAACTTGATCCCGGTTACCTCATTTGTTTGGTGAGAGCTGCTCAGGCACCCGGGCCACGCTGTTGGCACATCTGAGCAAATGTAACCTTAGATTTCCGATAAGAGCCAGGTGCGTTAATAAGAAAGGCCACTGGAGAATCTAACCCATCTCAACCTCTCAAGATTTCTGCATCGCCTCTCAGCCAAGTCTCAACTTCCCACCTACAGAGAGGGGCTAAAAAAAGCAACAAGCCTCTATTAATGAATGTGTTTATTTATTTCCTTTAATAGATTTCGGGCCAAGGGCCCTCTGGGAGTGAGGAAAGCAGCATTTCAGCAGCTTTCAGATCCCCTCCAAACGGGTGGAGAGGAAGAGGGAGGGACGTCAAATCGATAGTACGCTGCACCAAGCGAAGCTACACGATGGTTTCAACGGGCGCCCCTCTGAGCTACTTCATCTTACAGAAAGAGAAGCAATAAGCCCCGGCTGAGAGGGCGAATCAGCATCGCTGCTAATCAATTAATGGCCCTCATTCATTAAGTGATGAGTCGATTAACGAGCATGTTATTCTTGATGAGGCTGACACATAATCATGGGAAGGCTTCATTGCACTTTTGCTTTAAAGTGAAAAGCAGAAAGATCACTATTGTGATTATTGTCTGGTCAGGCCGTTGAGGAGAGCGGTGTGCTGAATAGACAATATCTGTCCTTTTTGACAATTCTCAATCACAATAACAAAAGGATGTCAGCCAGAGGGAGGTTTGAGTCCAAATGGTTCGGTCATCAGTTAAGGTCTTACATTACTATTGATCCTAAAA
>NW_015505205.1:2648783-2669697 GCF_001515645.1 Sinocyclocheilus grahami | reverse complement strand
ATTATTTGTTATATCCATATTTTTTTTTTCAAGGAGGGTATATATATATATATATATATATATATATATATATATATCATCAACATGTGGAAAACTATCAAGAAGAAATGTTTTGCTGTATCGCCTAGCCCTACAACATTCAATATGAATACGGTTTGGATCCCATTTGTAAAAGTCTGTCTGTACACAATCTTAGCGTTACATACCTGATTACATTTTCCATGCACTGGATGCTTCTAAATGTAAAAAACTCCATTGATACACTATATCAATGCTGCAGGCTACACGAGAGCGGTCGCTATTTCCATTCTCTTTCTCAACCTCTCTCTATAGTGTGATTTACTCCAGGTGTCTGAGGGGGGTCTGGAGGAAGCCTCCTTATGAAAGAGGATGACTGTCTTAAGAGTTGTGATGATGAATGTTGCACTGACGACGTGGAGGCACGTGAGACAGGAGTGCCGGTTGTTTATGGACGAGGCTGAGGCGCCATGGCAGCCATTGTAAATCCTCTAGCCGCTCACCTTAGGAGGGGAGAGAGAAAAGTGGGAAAGAGGAGAAGAATAGACCACTACTCTTTCTCCGAGCCGTGCAAGATGCCAGCGTCTTATTGGATAGTGGCTAATATAAATTACTTTATGGCTTCTACTTCTAAAAGGTAAGAGAGCAGTGCATGATAACTTGATCCCGGTTACCTCATTTGTTTGGTGAGAGCTGCTCAGGCACCCGGGCCACGCTGTTGGCACATCTGAGCAAATGTAACCTTAGATTTCCGATAAGAGCCAGGTGCGTTAATAAGAAAGGCCACTGGAGAATCTAACCCATCTCAACCTCTCAAGATTTCTGCATCGCCTCTCAGCCAAGTCTCAACTTCCCACCTACAGAGAGGGGCTAAAAAAAGCAACAAGCCTCTATTAATGAATGTGTTTATTTATTTCCTTTAATAGATTTCGGGCCAAGGGCCCTCTGGGAGTGAGGAAAGCAGCATTTCAGCAGCTTTCAGATCCCCTCCAAACGGGTGGAGAGGAAGAGGGAGGGACGTCAAATCGATAGTACGCTGCACCAAGCGAAGCTACACGATGGTTTCAACGGGCGCCCCTCTGAGCTACTTCATCTTACAGAAAGAGAAGCAATAAGCCCCGGCTGAGAGGGCGAATCAGCATCGCTGCTAATCAATTAATGGCCCTCATTCATTAAGTGATGAGTCGATTAACGAGCATGTTATTCTTGATGAGGCTGACACATAATCATGGGAAGGCTTCATTGCACTTTTGCTTTAAAGTGAAAAGCAGAAAGATTGCAATTGTGATTATTGTCTGGTCAGGCCGTTGAGGAGAGCGGTGTGCTGAATAGACAATATCTGTCCTTTTTGACAATTCTCAATCACAATAACAAAAGGATGTCAGCCAGAGGGAGGTTTGAGTCCAAATGGTTCGGTCATCAGTTAAGGTCTTACATTACTATTGATCCTAAAACCAGAAAGTGCATGGCATCTTCTTTTACACACAAGTATGATACAATGCATACACAAGGTTTTTTTATGCCGCATTATTGACCTTGAGCCCTGAAAAAAATTAGGGCTGTCAGTTCAAAATTGATATGTATATATTGTATATATTTTTTTTCTTGATATAACCGAAGTCATTCCATTATTTTTTTATTATTTACATTTTATTACTTTAAATAAAACATAAAAAATTACACACACACACACACACCTTTGAATGAAAATCACACCAACTGACAGCCCTAATTAAAACAAAACAAAAAAAAATTAAATAAATTAAAAAAAAAGTTATACGCCATTAGATTCAGCCATAACTTTCAAGGAGATATAAAAATATAACTTTTATTATAGCAAGGCTTAGTTTACAGCAAGGCCGTTATGAATGAGGAGCTTAATACTTGGAGTAAGGTTCACAGAAAGATTAAAAAAACATGAGCAGAAAAAAATGCTCTCAATGGACAGTATCATATAATCAAAACCGTGACCTCTTACAGCTGGAATGTAATGAAAGAGTTTAATTAACATCTGAAATGAAGGCGAAGAAGGGCTGTCAGTCATTCAAAAGAGAGGATTCGTCAGAGAGCAGGAGCTGTTCGTCAGATAGACACGGACACAGAAAAGACCATTAAAGGTTCAGGAACTCTTTGAACAAACCACTGTACATATGGCAGTGATGGCAGCTGTCATAGCTGCACAATGATGTTGCTGTACTTCTTAATAACATTTGTAATACATATTAAAGTTAGCAGTGAGGCCTTGTATAGTGGGTTTTAACAGCATGCGTGTTGTGTGGGTTCTGCTGTCAAATTCAAGCTAAAAAATATGAATCTAATTAGTGCAGCATGACCTGAAACACATTATGGCCTCAAAAAATAAATTGAAAGATTACAATAAGTATATATATGGCTTACATCCCTCTAACCGTGGTTTTAGGCATATTAAAAATGAAAAATGGATGAGAAAGGTTTCAGAGCAAGTGAGATCTAACTATGTCAAATCTAAAACCACACTCTGTTCATAAGGGGACAAAATATAATCACGCTCTGTGCTGAAATATTGAATTTCTTTAATTTAAATTCATTTTTAAGGCTTTGTCTTCAGCTTGTGACTCAGAATCAAAACCCTCAGGACTAGATAGCAATCTAATTAACCAAGATCAATATTTTACTGAAATCGCCTCTCGCTCTCATGGCTGTATCTCCTCAGCAGATCCATTTGGGATTTAAACAACGGGAGATTCATTTCTCCACCCCGCTGCTCTTGAGGAGGCCCTCACACTGATTGGGATCACACCAAATCAGGTAGGCAGAGAACTCTATAGTGGCCCCTGCCATTTAGCTTCTAGAATTCCAATGCACACATAATGGAGGGAAACAGGTCAATAGAACATTTTTGTTTCACAATGGCCTTACATGGAACCAGAGCACTGTTTTCCATTCACTCCAACAGTATCTCACTGCAGTACAGAACAATTAGTTCTCTCTCGTAAAAAAAAAAATCACCAATTAGTTAGTATCTTTTTTAATAATGAGGTAAATATTGTTAAATTCTATACCAACAAATAGCTATTAATTAAGTTGCTATTTAATTTTACATTTAATTGCCCTAAATTATATATGAATTAATTCATATTTAAGATTAGTTTACTCAAAATAAACATGTTCTTCATTTACCACCCTCACATTGTTCCAAACCTGTCTTCCATTGAAAGCCAATGGATATCAACCTGAGTCAGTGTAGTCAAGAAATGGATAGGTCTGATTTATGAATGAACCAATTCATAAACAAATGATTAATGAACAAACCAATTTGTTGAACTATATACAGACAACTTTACCCATGGGGGCAAAGTATTTAAATTAATATATTATTTTTAATATATTAAAATTTTCTTTTACTACATTTCTTTTAATTTTCCCTCAATAACTACTGTTTTTATTGAAACTCCTGGAATCACAAAATCAGTCATTGTTAATCAGCTTAATATAGTTTGTAAAAAAAAAACTGAAAATGGTGAAAAATACTTTTATGGTGCATTTGAAAAGCTTGTAATTGAATGGAAAAAAAAAAAATATATATATATATATATACTGTATATACATATACTGTATATAATGGGAATAACATAAGGGAGAAAAGTCCGAATTTCATTTTTGGGTAACTATTTCATTTTGCAAAAAGCAGAATGTAGCCACTATGTCTAGATGTTTTATTATCTTTTATTTTTTGTATTTTAAGATAAAAATTAAATTAAAATGTAAATAAAATATTTGTGGTGTGTTGCGGTGTATATGTGGTGTCATGATTGTCAGCCAAAATAAATAAATAATCAAATAAATAAATAAAAAATAATAATTAATTAGCGAATCCAACACAGAGTGTACAGGTAGACTGACTTGGTGTAGAGTGAGGTGGTTTGCCGTAGAGGAGAGTTCTAAGAGTTAAGCTGGGAAACGCAGTCACCTGTCATGGGAGCCAGCGGCGGTTTGGCGCTGCCACAGACAGCCATGTGAAGAGTGATGGTCACAGTAACTCACAGGCCCCCGTACCCTCATTAGCTACAATGCTGCCGTGGCAGTGCTGATCAAAGCCATCCGCTGATAGGCTTGTTTGGAGCTGCCAGCCAACCGTACAAATGCTAATCCAAAGCCAGGGAGGAGAGGAAACGCCATCTCTGTTCTGCGAAGCCCTCACCCCACCATTCACCCCCATCTCTCTTCCTTTCATTCCCTCCATATTTCCACCCCCCGGTCACCACAGCCGCAGGGGACAGGGACACAGCAGAAAAGAGTGCAGCGCTGTGCGTACGAGGGTGTGAAATATGGTGGAGAGAAGAGTTGAGAAGGGAGAGAAAAACAAAAAGAGAGGCGCAAACCTGGCACTGGGCTGCAGAGAGTGGCTTGGGGGGGGGGGGGGGGGGGGGGGGGGACAAAGGCGCTGATTCAGACGGAACGGCTCAACTCACTGCATCGCTGAGAGACAATAGGATCCCACAGCTACGCAATATATATACACTCCAGCAGTTGGCCTTTTCCACAAGTGACGAGGCAGATTAATTATGACCATCGCAGCTAGGGGTCAATTACCATAAATCATGCCTAGAATAACATCATCAGATTTCTGCTCTGTAATTGGCTTCGTCGCTCCTGTGGCTCAACCCCATCATTTTTACATGGGAGAACAGGAAATAAAACTGAGTAACAGATAATATTACAACTTGCAGGGGAAATTTGATGGCAAAGTTTGCTGAGGTTTTTCTTGAAGTCTTGGGAAGAAATTCACATTATAAAATCTCATAGATGTTTCATCTGCTGTGAACCTGATGCATTTCAATTTTAAACCTCTACGGGGTTAAGTTGTCACTGCCAACATATTGCTTAAGGGCGTAGGTCAGAGGTTCAAATGTAACTAGGACCAGTGGCAGAGCCACAAGCCGTTAACAGGACTCTTTGAGCTCCATGCCACCATTGAACCTCAGCCTGTAGCTCTGTTTTTGAGCCGCTTGTTAGTCCACTGCACTTTGAAATGGGCACGAAAGAAAACCTCACCTCTAAATCAACCACTCATACATAAAGCAACAGTTTGCAGGCTCTGCCCTATTTTGGCTGCTTCCCAGAATGATAAATTGGCTGGCGTTAGCACTCAAGCTATGGAGAATCCATCGAAGGGATCTGAAATTACAAAACTGAATTAAGGAATTCATCTTTCATAATTCTGCAGTGGTGTCCAGTAAATTATAGGGAAGTGGGATGATATTCGCTAGGGATGGCAAAAACACTAGTACTGCGGTATCAAGTCGATACCTCAAAAAACAAAACAAAAAAAACACCTTTCTTCAACTTTGGCCACAGCTTTCAAGGTCACATTAAAGGAACCCAATATTTATTGTGTGGAAGCCAATATTTAATAATTGTATATATAAAAATACTGTATATATCTGTAACACTTTACAACTGCAATAAACAATTTATCCCCTAAAAACCTTTTAAATTAGTGTACTTGTTTACTAAGAAGATAAAAGTCAGAGAACACTGTCAGAAAGCAAAGTTAAATATATCTATTCAATATCAATATTTTTTATCAATCAAGCTGTAATTGCCATACTATGTAAAACAGCGAGCACTTGTAAGCGTTCTCGTACAGTTATGATTACAGCTCCAAATGTTTCGCTTTCCAGGCATAACAAGCTTTCTTGGTAGCTCAGCTGGCACAGAACTGGATTTAGGATATGGAATCCTTGGGTACGAATCCTGTGAAAAACATGACTCACGGTGAAAGAGCTGAAAGATTCGAGATTGAAAAACAAGCTAAAACGGCATGCATGTGATTGTGTTTTTGGCCACATTCACTATCGTTCATACTATCGGGTAGATTTAGGTGTAGTTCAGATGGTACATTATTTTAAAACGTCACGGAGCATTAGAGTAATAGCGCCACTCAACGGACATTTGAAGTCAGAACTGCGGTGACACGAACAAAACCAAAGTCACATAAAACGTACCATACGTTCATCTGTTCCGGGGAAAAAAACAAACACTCTTTTAGCACCACTCAGTGGACAAATATAACAAAAAGTTGTGTGTCTGATTGGTCCAAATGCTACACATCCAATATGTCACAAAACATACATGGCGCTATGTATTTCGCGTCTTTCAAAAAAGTTCACACAGGTACGTTTTTGTCATGAGGATCCATCCATCCATCCAGCCACACTATCTATCTATCTATCTATCTATCTATCTATCTATCTATCTATCTATCTATCTATCTATCTATCTATCTATCTATCTATCTATCAGAGGTGTAACAGTTCACATAATGCACGGTTCGATTCGATACGACACAGTGGTGTCACGGTTTGGTCTGTTTTCAATACGGGATGGGGGGTAATTGCTTACGTGGCAATGTTGGAAATGTTTATTTTTTAAACCATGAAGACGAGCCAATGGATATCACATACGCAAAGTGCAAACTTTGTGCAAGAGTTATGCCGGTGAACGTCTTAATCTCAATCAAATCACTATGCAGAAAGTGAAAGTAAAAACGGAATGACGGAGTTTTCGGCATCTGACGTGGCATATTCTCTCCGAGACGACTGGAGACTAATCTACTTCAACATCTGCTGATAACGGTATATAGCTAACTATTTTACTTTATTCCATTTCTCTCATGGACCGTACATAGTGAAAAAAAGAGAAGAAACGTATGTTAAACATGGTTGTTTTTGAAAGTCGGTACTTGAATTAGGCTAAAGCTTTATATTTAATTGTTTTTTATTGATGACTGCAGTGTTAATATTTTAATTATAAACCTATAATTCATTGTATAATAGAACTGTTTTAAAATACCTTTTTTTTTTAAAAAACATTTTAATTGAGGAGGAAATAGCCTAATCTTTTGTTATCCTCACAGCGCATCAGTTATGTGGTAATACTGCAGGGCAAATTAATTGTAATTTTAATTTAATAATAAAAGTAATAATAATAGGCCTAATAAAAATAAGAATGTAACAGGCCTAAATTAATTGGAAATGCCAAATCCGCTTAATAATTGATGTTTTTGACAATATCTCTGGCTATCGTCGATACAAGATCATCGTCTTTCGACGCACCCCAGTAAGGGGAGGTTATCACGGGCCCGTCCGCTATGCCACTGGTCAGACCGCACGTTGCCTGTTACGTCGCTTGGGCTGCCTTGTTGAACGCAGTGGCATCGAGAACATTATATTTCACACAATTAAAGCTCTTTTATTTTCCAAATGTAATAGGATTAGTCCAACAAATCGTTCGGTTTGTAATGCGTACCGAACCGAAAGCCTCATACCGAACGGTTCAATATGAATACCTATATCATTACACCCCTACTATCTATCTATCTTTTTAGTCCATTTTAATTTTTTCTATATTTTTCATATACAGTCCACAGGGCATCCAAAACTGTCCATAGTTAAAGAAACACTAATTATTATTATTTTCTTTTTTTTTTGCTGCGGTATCAAAATTAGTATGAATGAGAATCATGAAATTTGACTGGTATTGCTATCGACTACCAAAATTTTGGTACCGTGACAGCCCCTAGTATCCACTAAACATGCCTCCTGGATTTCAAAGGCAAAGTGATATTGATCTTGCTAAATGTGATATTCTAGACCTGAAAGGCACAGATTTGAATATTTATAGCAGAAATGGATTTTCAAGTACCACATTAGATCTATAGAGGCGACAGTAAGAGAGTTTACACAGCAATATCACAGGGGATCACTTATTGCTGAGGTCTTGATCTTGTCCAGAATCAGCAGACTCTAAAACATCGACTCAAAACGTGATTATAGAGTATAAAGTCAAATGAAAAGTGCTGGGGAATAAATCACCTTTGCTCTCCATTTTTCAAAAGGACACTCGATATAAAATATCACATACGTGTGGATCTCTCATTTGTTTTTTGGAGACAAAAAGGTCAAGTCAAAACATTTGCTTTGCCACAAAATGCTTCATCACCCTTGATGAATACTATATTCAAAGCTGCATTCATTTCTATTTAATCAAAAAAAATAACACAATGCTTCTGAAGCGTAAATAATGCAAAGGTTTAATCATTTGCATTAGACCTTCAGTGGGGAAAAACTGCCTTTAGATCTATTCTGTAATCAGATATTACTGACAGCACATGATAGATACTTTCCTGATACTAGCGGGTCACTCCATCCCAGCAGATTCAGCATATTTAACCCTTAATTTAACCCATTACGAGCAAAAGCGATCCACGTTGTCCCCCATTACCAGTAGGCAAAACAATGAATCTGACTCCTCTTCACCACAGGCTCCTCCACAATTATCCATGATTTTAATACGTTTTAATAAGTTTGCATAACAACCTGGAGAAAATGCGAATGCATTTGCATACTGCAGGCCTCTCTAATTATACACTCATGATTAAAGGAGGAACTTAAGCAGAAGTGAAAAGGCAGAGCATGCTTAACAAAAGCAAACCCCCCTCCCTTCTGAACTCCGGCTCTCCCAAGACAAAACTTTCCAGTTCAGCACTCAACAATACGCTGGTGCTTTTACATAACACTCCTTGTTGTTCCAGACAGCCAGAACAAGCCGATAAAACAAGCACTGTAGACTGCCCACCTATCGCACCGAGAGAATCTCGCGTGACGAGGACAGCCAACCTGTTGGAAGAATGGCGCGTTTCTGCATGGCAACTACCATGCGACACAGAGCCCAAAATATGAGTGTGCCCCACGGTTCCCACCCTTTCACATATTGCCTTTAGCGGGATCATGCATTATGCATGCTATAGATGTACACTGCACCACTCTCTTTTGCCTTTCTCAACCTATTGTAAATACATACACACTAAATAATTAATCAGACTAACAGGAGTGGGGCACGTCAGATGCTTGATCCGCTCTATGACAGTTTGGATGGGCCATAACAAACCCCGGTTGCTGTGGTCATGGGCGACCATTAAAAATGCAGGCGCTCCCATTTTCATCTCTGCACGGTAGGCATGCTATATTGGCGTGCCATGTTGTCAATCAGTTCTTGCAGGGGTTTGCGATGACGGCTGACTTACCTTAACCCTCTGAGGCGCACCTAAAGGGGTCAAGCTGATGCGTGACTTCTTTTAGCTTGGTCTCAAGCATTTCTCTGAGCTTGATGGCCTGCGGAAACAGCCCATTCCTTTGGGGCTTTGAGTGTGAGGCATAGCTTTGTGTCTGTGGTGGAGTGCAAAATCCATAAAGGCAATACCAATAGTTATCTCTAGACGTTATAACATACATGATGGCAATTGCACTCAGCGGTGAAGAATTTTTGTGAGCGTTGCATGTTCAAAACGGCTGTTAAGTAGACATACTCACCGCTGCCTTTTAGAACTGTTCACATTCCAGCATATAGAGACATTTCCATTTTCTAATGAGTCCCGTGTGGCGGTTCATTACATCAATAATTCAAACGGTGAAAGAATAATATGCCATTGTCTTTTGTTGAAAGATTAGAGGGAAACTTGCACTATATGGGCATGTGTGTAATTGTATTGCTTTAAACACAAAGAAACAGAGGAGATTTGTTTGTACTGCTTGAGTAAGAAACTAGCAACCCTCAAAAAAGGCCTGATTTGTCCAATTTAGCAAAAAGAGACTGGCTAATTCTGTTTGGATCTTCAAATTGGTGGAAAAAAACCTCAGACTCTAGGACTTAGAGGAGACCAATCAACGAACGAAAAGTTAGAATCTCCTTGTGCACTTCTCTTCTACTTGACAGTGAACCTAAGCGATCAAGGCATCAACAGCTGTCTCGTTTTCCTGGTTTTCCCCTCATTCTCAGTCCTCTTACCCAGGAAGCTAATGCCTCCAGTTTGGATGACTGGAGTGAAAAAGTCAAAGCAATTAGAGCCACTGCTCTTGGGTGCCCAATAACTCATTAGGAGTGTAAATGGCCAGAAGCCCTGGGGACTCCCTGCTGAGTGCAATTTACAGCTAAAACAAGCACCGCATCTCCAGTCCGCACCATTAGGGCAGGCTGGCCGTGTTAATACAATTTGTTTTGTTAAAGTTTGAAATTATGAAACTGCCATTTTAGTCCCTCTTCGAACACCTCTGTGGCATTAGCAAATGCGTCAATTATGCTTGCAGAGGGCTCTGATCAGCCAGCTGCAACCAACAGGGATTTCATAATGGCTGCGTTATTGTTTGACATAAGGATAACAATGAGAACCTCGACGCAGGATGTCAGTGCCAGCCAAAAACAGAAGGGCAGCTTTTTTAAAGGAAAAGTTCCCCCAACAAGAAAATCATTAATCACCCTTATGTCATTCCAAAAATTCCTAAATTTAATAATTATCTTGGCTACTCCATTTCGTATATTGAAAATCAAGGCTGTCAAGATCCAAAATGATAAATAAAAAGAAACAGCATTCTAAAAATGCTCCATATGAATTGTATACAATATTTCAAATGTTCTGAAGCCATATGATAGCTTTATATGGGGTGCAGACCAAAACTAAAGCATTTATTCACTGAGACTGATATGTTGATAATTATTTACACATCATGGACAATAACCATTAAATGGCTGATATTAAAATTCTACACTACTGTCTAAATATATAAAAAATACAACACTACAAATTTAAATATGTAGTTTGAAATGCTACAGGTAAATTTAGGCATCATCACAACATTATAATCTACAGTACAAAATCTATATTTAATTTGAAATTAAATTGTTACCTTAATTTTGAGTGTTAGATGATGGCAAAGGTAATTGAAATATAAAAATAAGGAAAATATTTACAGACAATTAAGCTTCCAATATCTAAACATATATACGTACATATCCAATATTGACTGATATGCTAAATTAAAAACAGAAACCTCTAACATCATCCGGAATGTGATCAACATATAGTGCAAATGTCATTTTCTGTAAATAAATTATTTTGATCTGTTCCTCACACAAATGTATTAAAAGACTTGAAATATACTGTATATGGAATATGGAGAAAATTGTCAGGGTATTCTTTTTATGCTTCTCAGAAGAAAATCATACAGAACAATGTAAAAGTGAGTAAATGTTGACATTTATTTCCAAGCAAACTATTTCTTTAAATAGTAAGAGCAGAAGCGCAAGAACACACATGCTCACGGGAGCGAGAGAAAGCACTTGCCATGTTATCTGCGCACAGCCATTACACCTCTGTAATCTCAGTCGGCAAGTAATCAATGACTTAACAACTCACCCTCAGCTCGTTTTAAGAGCCCGATCCTCCCCAATCTCCATCTTCTCTACTGCCCCTGAGACCCCCATCCCCTCCCCCAGAGTCCTCTCCACCTGCGATAAAATGTGCCTGTGCTCTGTTGAAACCTCTCTCTACGTTACAATCACGCAGATTACAGTCTCACTCTGAGGCGATCAATGGCCTCCCAGGAGTGGGTGACCAGCTAAATGAACATGTGCAGCTTCCTTTTACAGGCCTGGTCAATAGGCCTCCTTTCCACAATCGAGGCCTTTTCCTCAACCAGCACTGACAACAGCAACCGGCCTGTTGCCTTCCCTTCTGATGGTCAGGAAAGCTTTACTTTAAGGTTGGGCAACTGAGTGAGAAATGCTACATATATTTATCCGAGTCTATTTCACATTAAATTTACCCTTACCAGTCATTAAAACATCAAATTTCTTTATATTAAGCATCATTTTTCACTCTAAACAGTAGTGAACTTGAACAACACAGGCCAGCAATGCCTGGCACAGACTTGTTGCCCATTTTTTACATTTTAGTCTTTTATATTGGCATGCTATATTTTTATACTCATATTGCTCAAGAAGTGTATAAGAATGTCAAATAAAAACGAAGTCAGGTAAAGGGACAATGTAAATTTAATTAATTAAAAAAATACATGGAAAGAGTGGGGCATAATAAATAACAATAAATATTCATTTAATTTCCATTTTAGTGAAATCACAAAATTATATTCAAATACAGTTACTAAAATACATCTTTAGTCAGAAAATATAATTTAAATTTACACACTACGATTCAAAAGTTTGGAGTGAGTAAGATTTGTATTTATTTATTTTTAATATTTTTTTTTTAATATTTTAATATTTTTATTATTAAATTCAGTAAAACATTTCTATTTTTAAATAAATGCTGTTCTAATGAACTTTCTACTCATCTAATCATGTGACACTAAAGACTGGAGTAATTCCTGCTGAAAATTCAGCTTTGTCATCACAGGAATACATTACATTTTAAAATGTATTGCAAATTAAAATAACTCTTTTTTTATTTTTATATCAGTTTTCAATAATACAGTTTTACTGTATTTTGTACCAAATAAATGCAGCCATGGGGAACATAAGAATTCAAAAACATTTCAAAAATCTTACTGACCTCAAACTTTTAAACAGTAGGTACAGTATATAAAAATAATCTTGTCAACTGAGCAAGATTCAAACTTGTGACCTCTTGCACTGCACCAGGATGCAAATACATACTGTATAAATTCAAATTGTATGAAACGGATGGACATGCAATGGCCAAAATTACGTTTTTCTCTCACAGAGTGGTCAGCCTGAAGACGTGAATACAGTTCACATGTAGCCACTACCCATGAGTTCAGATGTCCTTATGGTGCCAAACTGTAAAGAGGACAATTCAGCAAATGTCAGATGGAGCCTACTGCCTCTATCAATCTCTTTTCTCTCACACATACACATACTCACACGCCCCCTCTCTATCATCAGGACCCATCTCTCTTTCGCCTCTTCTCCTGAGCAATGGCCCAGCAAATTTCCTGGTTCACTTCCCTGAAATGTGACAAATACCGTGTGACACGAAGGGAGTCAGAGCTCCTCAGTCTCGGAGTCTCGCTCACAGTGCCATAGAGCAAGCAGGCCACCTCTCCGCTCATGGACATCTGCGCAAGGCCCTATAAACCTGCATGTGAACGCTTGGTGTCAGCAAACAGCAAAGCAACTAAGCGGAACTTCTGTAGCGAGTTAAAACATCTACCCATCAGTCAAGTCACGGACAGGCAACAAACACAGGCCAGTGCACAGATCCCAAATTAAAGCACTCAGCGGTTATGAGCGAGTACAGATAATCAGCACAAAATCTTCCCACTCTGAATTGGCTTCATTTTAATTTTGATCATCTTCAGGGTATAAAATCTCCGTCTCATAATTAGTTGATTTAACCTTAAAGAAGGAGACTTTAAAAGTTCACAGTCTGATATGTCGGTCCAGCGCTTGCAGTGGACAAGAAAAATGAGCTGTGATCCATTTTAATGTCCTACTCTGTAAAAGGTTTTAAAATGACCTCTGATCGCTAACGACAATGAGAAACACTGAGCTCCAAGTAAAGGTGTGCGCCACAGATAGGAATTAGCTCATTAAATATTTAATTTCTGAATTTCTCAAGTGACTTTTCTCCCCTTAAATCTTTAATGAAGATTAAACATTCCTAACAAAGACTAATCAACAGCCTTTAAGATAGCAATCATGGTGGAAAAGAGGTGTAATTGGTCCATGGCTCTATCATAGTCCCTTTAATATGCACACACACATGCAAGTGGACACACACACATAGCGCAAACAAATTGTCAGCAAATTGTACAGAAAGGCTGTAAAGCATTTCGAATTTGTGAACCTATTTGAAACGGTAAGTGTAAGTGCATACTGAGGAAACTTTCTTCATTACCGAAGCATTGCTATATTTGGTATTCTTAGCCGCGGTGCAGTTGGAAATTATTTGGAAGTACCAAACAGAAGGGAAAATCTGTTCGTTTTGAAAAGCAGCGGGCATAAATGAAGGTGACATGTGAGGAAATGGAAATTTGCTCATTTATTTGTGTCTTCTAGTGTGTGACAGACCATGTATGTTAATGTCCTCCTCAGTCTTCAATCAGACAGTAGATTGGGAAACTGATAAAATCTCCGTATTAGTCAAGAATATTGCAAAACAGCAAGCCAGACAGAGACACAAATGAAGAGAGAGAGAGAGAAAGAGAGCGAGACAGAAGGCTGTATGATTTCAGAGTGAGGTGATGATAGTGCTGAACTGTTTTACACCTTGATTTTTGCAATTTTACAATGTCTCCATGCACTTATTATGACTTGTTAGCATTTAAACACAGTTGTTCACATATGACAGATTGAATGTTCTTCTGTTCTCATGTATTTTGTATGTATGAGCCTATGAGGAAGACTATTAACTGCTTAACCACACCATTTATTCATTTGGGATTATATTTTCAGCCCAGTAATAGATGGTGTCCAGATTGGTTAGTTGGGCTTTGGTTTTCATCAAAGAATCTGATTAAAAGCAGCCCACCATCTATTAGTGAACTGGAATAAATAGATGTATTATTGGTCAAAAATAGTAATATTTAAACCGATGAGTCAAAACATTTTGACCGCCTGCCTGCTATGCTGTTGGACCGACCCATCGAGGCATGAACTCTGCAATACCCGTGAAGGTGTCCTTTCTGGCACCAAGATGTTACAGCAGAAGATCCTTCAAGTCCTGTAGATTGCAAGGTGGAGCTGCTGTGGATCGAACTTGTTGTTGGTCCAGCACATCACACTATTGGAATTCGGAGGACAAGGAAACACCTTGAACTCCTCATCATGTTCTTCAAACCATTCCAGAATAATCTGTGTCATGTTGGTGCATTATCCTGCTGAACGAGGCCACTTCCACCGTGGAAAACCTGCGCCAACGTCCAGTTCCAGTGCTTGTGTGCCTATTGTAGGTGCTTTTGACAGTGGGCAGGGGTCATCATACAGTAGGTGCTCTGATTGGTCTGCGGCTACGTTGTGACACATTCCTCCCATAATCATTAAACACATTCATAACAAGAACTGATCATTTGCTAACATCTAATCAACCTAGTATGTGGCCTCGTTCAGAGATGGTCAATGATATTCGCTTTGATTATTACTACAGTTATTATTATAAATTACTATTTTTGACCAACCAACCTTCTAATCTAAGATAATTCAAAATGCATATCCATTGTCTTTATGTTACGTTAGATTATTCATGAAGATTTCATAGCGTATGCACTTTACACATTCAGTAAAGCAAATACCAAGTTTTGCAACTGTTAAATAAATAAATAAAAATCGTTCAGTGTGCTAAAAATCCTCCTGTCTCACATGTCATGTTCAAATCATATCAGCCAATGCTCATCACACGCACAAACTCCTCATACAAGCGCACTCACAAATACTGTATACACGCACACACATACTTGCAAGAGGCTCAGGGAAAGAGCTGACTTAACCATTTTTCTCCATTTCACAAAAGTAGCTGCGCTGGTGTCAACATGATGAATGGGGGAATGTGGAGAGAGGGTGCACACTTTCTGTAGGGTAGATGGCTCCTCCTCAGTGCCCGTGCCCAGTACAATATACAAATGAAGGGCTGAGGAACAGCGCTATAATGAGCACTAACATGTGTTTTCACAACACAACATCAAAAGCCTCTCGCATGTACAAATGTTTCGCAAACAGTCTCTTCTTCCAGACAATTCTCGCACTCTCCCGCTCGTGAGTCTGCATTACATGCATCGCTGCCTGCGCAGTCCCCACATACATAAATAAGCTCCTCTGCTGCTTCTTGTGCCGACATGTGCGGAAATGGAAGGCGGGCTTTTAATTGTTTAGCGATGAAGTTATCACGGCGGCAACGATGCTGAGAGAATGAAGCGGGAGGACAAAATTAGAACCACTGACTCCAACACTATCCAGGGCTGTAAGCTGGCACACTGTAGTGTTGGGAGAGGACCCTCGCCCTCTTACGAATCGGTTCCTTAGCCAGCCATCCGGCTTGTTCCACTAATTTACTCGTTTATATTTAGCGAAGACTTCTTCTACAGTATACACAAATTTTTAAAAAAGAATTCACAGCGACAGTCCACCTGGAGCAACCTGAAGTTAAAGCTGAAGTGTGCGATTAAAAAAAAAAACTCTACTAACAATCAATAACTAAAATAATTCATAACATTATCAAAAAGAAAACAACAAATTGGTGTTTGTTTGAGCAAACAGCTCAACCAATGGCATGAGTTTGGGGATAATTGTTTTCTGATCAGTGGCAGATGGAGAAGTGTTTGGGAAACCTGTTTGAATACAGTGTTTATTGCAGTTCAGAAGACTCACTAGACATTCCTTGTTGTGAAGAGAGACTTCTTGAACATCTGCTGGTTACAATTGTATAAACTCAGTGAGAACAGTAAAATATGTTCAGTGATGTTATACAAAAGTGTTTGTGTTATTTGTAATATTCCAAGTAAAAAGTGAAAAAGTTAAACACCAGTAAATACCATCAAAACAAATTACCTTTATGTTTGAAATTTGTAACAACACTTTTACAGAAATATTTAACAGAAAATTCTACTCAACTTTTATGAACCTAACTTACAAAATAGACTCAAGATCGATTACAACCATACATATAATACAGATTCTTATGTTAACTTGGGATCAGTCCCCACAACTACAGACATTGTAAAATGCTTCACAGTAGAATGATTAAGCTTTTTTTGCACTGCACTAATTCAAAACAAAAGATTTATACAACATCCATCAGTAGTTTAAACCTACAATCTTTCCATCTCTGAATTTCAACCAAGAGGTTATATCACCTTTTAGGAAAGGTCTTTGCTGCCTTTTGTTGAAATCTCTCTCAAAAACCAGAGAACCTCAAAGCGATTCACACGGGTAACTTCATGCCATACGGACACTAAAAGGTAATGCTGGAAGCAAATACCACCCCCCGCCCCACTATCAGGGTCCCTCTCCCTTTCCGCTTCCATGCAAGAAAAAAGAGGGATTTTTATGACTCCATTTTTGCTGTCGCCATTAAACGGGTGAGAGGAGGATTAACGACCAGCCCCAACATTTTACAGTGTTTGATTGAAACGATGCATGACACTCAGGGAATGTTGACTCGTAGACAAAGTAGAGAGAAAGAGATCTGAAAATGTCAGCAACTCAGCGGAGAAAAACTGTAAACTTGTCCAGCTGCCCTGAAACTTTTGTGTCTAAAACACCACAGTTTGTCTTTTCCTTTCATCTGGATCAGTGCCACGTGTTTACTTATGTGTTGCAGACTAAAGGCGTCTCTGGAGAGCCTATTGTTTGGGGTGTCTAACTCTTCTGAAGGCTGGAGAGCGTGGGAGAGAGGATAGATAAATGTTTGGTACCACCTGCTGGACAGTAGATGTCACTTTGGAGAAAATTAAAGTGAAAATGAACAACAGATTACAGTGCGGCTGCTCCTCGTCTCTCTTGGACCAAGTAGGTGGAACTGGGTGTGTAAAAGCGGTTCGTAATTCTCCCTCTGGGACTCTTACAGTCTTAAAGCTTCCAGTCGTATAATTTCAGGCTACTATGTGCAACATTTGACAGTAAAAGTTGAATTAATGCAAAGCACATTATGGCAAAGAACTTTAAATGAAGGTTATAACCTAAACGGATTTGCAACAATGTAATGAATTAACGCTGAGTGAAAGATTTATGCAAATCAGCCATAATGCTATCAAAGAACAGCAATACTACGTTAAAAAATGAAATGCTGCATCCAAATATAATCAATATGTATTATTGTCAGACATAACTGCTGATGCAGACTGTGCGCCAGTGTTACACTATCAATCAGCGGGGAACCATATCAATTTAAGCATTTAAAAGCAATGAAATGAATCACCTCTATTCATTATATGATGTTCCCATGAATCGAAGATTCCAAAATTAATCTGGGCAGCAGAGCTGGGCGAGGTGGAAACATATGAGCTGAAATGCTCAAATCAATAACTGCATTATTCTTTTATAGCCTGAAGACAGTGATGCATACAAAGCCACGAATGGGTCGTTCTGATCATCCTAGTAGCTGATCAGAGGTTGAGGGGCTTCTTTTAGAAGAAACGACTGCTTACAGTTTCACTTTACATTGTATACACATTGAAAGATTGTGTTTAGCAGGCCAAAAATCCAATTGAACTTAGTCACGGAAGCAAATTTCAACAGGAAGGAGAAAAACAAGCTGTTTCAGGAGATATTTTGCAATAGTGTGGACATTACCAGCGCTTTGCCTGAAGTGGGCATCAAGAGCAATGTGTTTGGCAGAAAAAGCATTAGGTCCAATTCAGTAATGGAACATAATTCAGCTGCCACTAGGGTTAAAAATGACTTCCTGGCCGGTTAATACACCATGCCTCCAAACGTTCCCACTGAATTCTCATCATGCTCATTCCCCGCTTCCACTAGGCCTGCTTTTCAGCCATTTTAATTGTAATGAGCCCATTGCACGCTGTATTGGGCGAGATGAAGGGCTCATTATCCTCATAAACAACACCCTGTGCGTCCTTTGAGAGGCCTCAAATCAGTGTGATGAGTACCCTCACCCTCGCCCCTTTCCAAACACTCAGGCACTGCGGGCTTAATAATGCAACACTGCGCGATTATCATTACGAGGTTTTTTTCTCTGTTAATTTTTGATGAGGAACTAGTGGAGAAACATCTCTAAGAGCTGAAAGAACATTAACCACAAGGAAACACATAGCTTTGACTAATCGTATTACTGTGGCAGGTTGGGAAAGTAGGAATTGTTTAAGCCCAGCACATCTCTGCCAATACAATACTTTTCAAAGAACTTTGCAAGCAAGATTCACTTGCTTTAGAATTCAGGTTTACAAATGGGAGATGTACTTACTCAACTTTTTTATTAATATTATGATACTATTATGATATATATGATAATATTTAGATGAGTTGTCCACCCCAAAAAAAAGAATTAATTCATCATGAATCAGACTGAATAAACCGATTCATTGAAAAGATCCAACTCAAACGGATCTCGACAACCATGGTCACCATTTACTTTCATGATATAAAAAAACAGATCAAATCCAGGATATTCCTCAAAAATTCACATTTTGTCTTCCACACAAAAAAGTAAAGTCTTATAGTCTTACAACATGAGGTTAAGTAAATAATGAGAAGATTAAGAAAAAAATTTAGGGGAACAGTTCCTTTAATATTAAATAAGCCTGACTTTACGCTGCTAATCAAATGATCACCGAATATAATGCATCACACGTATCACAGCATGTCAACCACACTGCAATCATTTCTCATCTGTATGACAGGGGATAGGACGCTATAGCTAAGATTAACTTCCTGTTTGCACCTCCTCTGAGCAGCTGACAGAGAGACATCTTTCGATAGTCAATGTCATGTCTCCATGCTTCAAAGAACCTCCAATCCTGTCCAAGAAGCATCAAAACTTTCTAATTAAAGGCGTGTCAGTGCGATTCTGATTTGAGTCCTGTGATTTGGCCAGAGGGGCTACTGATGAGAGCAGATACAAGCCAAACAGTCTCGGGTGTAATTATGATTAGAAAGCCCTCATTTGAAGAGCACTCATAAGGGTGAGCATGAGAGAAAAGCCCCTTTAATACCAAAGTATGGCCGATTTTGCCTTTAATGCCATTTAATAGCACGCCACAGCAAGGCAAATAAAACATCACTACCGACACAGCATGTAGATAGAGAACGCTACATTTAAAGGATAGTTCACTCATAAAAACAAAAGTTCTCTCATCATTTACTCACCCTTATGTCTTTCCAAACCTGTTCGACTTTTTTCAAAAAAGGGCTTGTGGCAAAAACGCTCCTGAAAGCAACTAAAATGTCCCTGAATAATTCAACTATGGGAGTAATTAATGTCCCCTTTGCTTTTTATCTGTTATCTAACATTTTATAATTTCATTATTTCTAGACTAAAACACTTTAGACCAGTGGTTCTCTTAAGATGACTTAAAACAAGACAAAATCACGATGAGCTAAAATTGAATTAAAGGGGTCATATGATGCGATTTCAATTTTCCCTTTCTCTTTGGAGTGTTACAAGCTCTTGGTGCATAAAGAAGATCTGTAAAGTTGCAAAGACTACAGTTTCAAATCCAAAGAGATATTCTTTATAAAAGTTAAGAGTCAGCCACACCTACCTAAAACGGCTCGTTCTAGCACGCCCCCACATACCTAAGTCACTATGTGGGAAGATTTGCATAACGCCGCCCAAATGTTCACGCAAAGAAAGAAGGCGTAACTTTTATTCTCGATGTAGTATTGTTGTTGCTGCCGCCATCGTTTTTTATATTTAAAGAGTTTTTACATTTTATATTTTTTATATTTAAAGTAGAAAAAAAAAGAAAAGCCAGACCACTTCTGGAAAAGCATTCTTTGGACGGCTGAAATTAAGATCAACCATACCAGAATGACGGGAAGAAAAAAGTATGGAGAAGGCTTGGAACAGCTCATGATCCAAAGCATACAACATCGTCTGCGAAACATAGTGGAGCAGTGAGATGGCATGAGCATGCATGGCTTCCAGTGGCACTGGGTTACTGGTGTTTATTGATAACGTGACAGAAGCCAGAAGCAGCCGGAAGAATTCTGAAGTGTAGGGATGCACCGATACCAATACTGGTCTCCTGTACTCGTACTCGTTAAAATGCCCCGATACCAAACGCCGATACCACACAGCATGTGATAAGGGCCATATTCAGACAAAGAAACACCGACAACAGAACAACAGACAGCAGAATGGAGATAAGGATGTCTACTACGAAGTATATGTACGCAATGAATATAACATTAAACATTCAATATTAACGCCTGTATAGCTGATGTGCGCGAGCTGATAAACAAAGCATGCTGAGTGGACGCGCAGATGCACAAGCTTGTCGAGTGAATATACCTTTCTCATAGACATCACTGGAAAGTTTGTAGTTCGGTCGGATATGTAAAAAACAAGTAAGTAAAACAATGCACAAGTTACTTAACGGTAGGGAGAGAGAGAGAGCGAGAGAGAGAGAGCGAGAGAGAGAGA